>NW_024055461.1:1225876-1525876 GCF_902713615.1 Scyliorhinus canicula
CATTTCTATTGACTAATTCTGGTGGACTCAGACAGCTCTTTGTCCCTTTCATTTTATCAGTTCAACAACTTCAGACTGTGAACTCTCACTTCCCCCTCCACCACATGTTTTTTCCATCAACTTATCATTCCTACCATTGATATATTTTACCCTAAGTATTGCCCCCCTCCCCCAGCCCATACCATCCTACTTCAGCAATCTGATCCCTGATTGTAATTGTTCTCTGACACATTGCTTACCTTTGTTCTGCCATTAACACATTCTGACCGCTTGATGCGCCATCAGCACATTTCTTAGCCTTGATTAGCCTCATTTACATTCCCTTTTTCTTTCTGTCCGAGACATTTTGGTCATTTCCCACCTATTGCTAGCCCTCTATCGAGGCCCAATACAGCACTCCACCACCCCCACCCCCAACCCCCACCCACAATCGTCTGAATCTCCAGTTCCAGTTCTCCAGCTTTGACAAAGAGTCCACTTGACTGGAAACGACAGCTGCCATTTCGCTCCCTAGAGGCTGTCAGACCTGCTGAGACTGTCCAGTATTTTCTGTTTTTGTTTCCGTTTGAAGCATCCGCAGTAAGTTGCATGTTTGAGATGGTGATTAAATATGTTCATTTGTAAATCGCTGAAATTCTGTTGTGGATGAACTAGCTGCTAATATCCGAGCTGTGCCAAGATATGAAAATTCTTCACCTCTCATTGTCTGCCGAAAATTCAGTGCTTGGGCCTTAATGTTCAATTCAGTTTAGTGGTTCATGTTCGACGAAATCTCATAGTCCTGGAACACACGAGATTCCGGCAACATTCAGGAACAGAATTATTTTGTGACCAATAATTGTGCAAACTTTTCTCACACAAAATGCTAAACGTTCGATGTTTCTGCCCGGGGACCTTTCGCGTGTGAGACGAATGTGATAACCACGACACTACAGAAACCGCTGGCCATCAATCGAGAACGAGCTGTCCAACCTACTGAACTAAAGGGGACGCCAAAACTTGGATCTGCGAGCCAGCCAGGAGTCGAACCTGGAATCTCCTGATTCGTAGTCAGACGCGTTATCCATTGCGCCACTGGCCCACAACAGCTCCAAGCTTTGGAACTCCAATTGATTCTGTGGTTGATGATCAAAATGCTAATATCCGAATTGTGGCAAAATTGGAAAGGCTTTTCTTCGCCTGGCGTCTAGAAAATTCAACATTTCTGACATTGTTGCAGGAATTGTAATACCTTATGCGAGACCAAATCTCATGTTCCTCGAACGTGCGAGATTGAGGAACAATCGTATGTTGTGCAAACATTCGTCACTCAAAACCCATAATTATCAATTCTTAAACTCAACTCAAGCATTGAATAAGGAAACAAATATTGTTTAAAGTCGGTTGTTTTTTTCTGTCGGATTTAAGAATGCTGCATTAATAATACAAGAGAGTATTTCGCCGTTAGAGATTAGCTGAACAAACGCTTCAGTTCAATATAGGTTCTTCTTCTTCTGGCTTGTAAGTTTAGACACCTGTTTTAAAGAAACAGACGTGTTCTTGTAAGACGTGGCAATGTCTTTCAGCTACACCATCAGAAGCTGCAACAAGGCAGTTGAGTTGAACGTGGCACGGTTCCGTTGGCGTTTGCGTTGCCAGCTTTTTCTGTAGTGTAGTGGTTATCACATTCGCCTAACACGCGAAAGGTCCTCTTTTCGGAACCGGGCAGAAACATCCCGTGCTTCTCATTTAGTGTGACGAATGTTTGCACAAAACACGTTTGTTCCTCAATCTCGCACGTTCGAAGAACATGAGATTTGGTCTCGCATAAGGTATTACAATTCCTGCAACAAAGTCAGAAGTATTGAATTTTAAAGACGCCGGGGGAAGAAAGGGGACATTTGGCACAGTTCGGATATTAGCAGTTTGTTCATCCACCACAGAATCTATTGGGTTTACAGATGCAGATGAACATATTTAATCAGCATTTCAAACATGTCTAAATGTACGAGAAAAGCAACTTACTGCGTATGCGTCAATGGGAAACAAAAACAGAAAATACAGGACAGTCTCATCAGGTCTGACAGCCTCTGTGGAGAGAGATGGCAAGTGTCGTTTCGATTATGGGTGACTCTTTGTCGAAGCTGGACAACTGGATCTTGGCCAGGTTTAGACTGGCGGTGTGTGTGGGGGAAGTGAGGGTGGGGATGGGGGGAGCGTGAAGCATTGGGCCTCGACAGACGGCCAGCGATGGGTGGAGAATAACAGATCGGACATGTGGACATGAGAGCAGATCAATCTCGTAACTGATCTTCATCATCGAGGAATAACAAAAGCCTATAACTGCTGTGGGCCAGTGGCGCAATGAATAACGCGTCTGACTACGAATCAGGAGATTCCAGGTTCGACTCCTGACCGGCTCGCAGTTCCTAGTTTTGGCGTCCCCTTTTGTTCAGTGGGTTGGACAACAGGTTCCCGATGCAGAGCAAAGTGAGCAGGGCATCATCAATTCTCGTTTCAGCTGTGGTTACTTATGAAAGCCCTGCCCTCTCAATTTAACTTCAAGCAAAACATAACTTATCTGCAGTTCAGCAAAGTTCGATATATGATCCTTTGATGAGTTGAGACATCAGTTTCAAAGAAACGGCTTCTTCCAATAAGTTACATGGCCTCTCAGCGGAACCGTTGGAAGCTGCAACAATACATTGAAGTTCAACATTGCACAGGGCCACTGATTGTGTTACTCTCAGCGGTTTCTGTAGTGTAGTGGTTATCACATTCGCCTTACACGCGAAAGGTCCCCGGTTCGAAACCGGGCAGAAACATAGCGTGCTTCTGAATTTGTGTGACGAATGTTCGCACTAAATACGTTTCTTCCTCAATCTTGCACGTTCGAGGAACATGAGATTTGGTCTCGCATGAGATATTAAAATTCCTGCAACAAAGTCAGAAATACTGAATTTTCAAGACGCCGAGGGAAGAAAAGCCACTATTTTGCCACAATTCGGATATCAGCAGTTTGTTCATCCACCACAGAATCTATCGGATGCAGATGAACATATTTAATCACCATTTCAAACATGTCTAAATGTACGATAAAAGCAACTTACTGCGTATGCGTCAATGGGGAACAAAAACAGAAAACACAGGACAGTCTCAGCAGGTCTGACAGCCTCTGTGGAGAGAGATTGCAAGTATCGTATCGAGTCTGGGTGACTCTTTGTCGAAGCCGGACAACTGGATCTTTGGTTAGGTTTAGATTGGCGGTGCGTGGGGGGAGAGCGACAGACGGCCAGCGATGGGTGGAGAATAACAAGAATGTGTTGTGCTGAAAGAAAAAGGGAATGTAAATGTTTCTAATCAGTGTTGAGAAGGGTGCTGATTGAGGCGATTAGAACATTAGAATGTGTTAATGGCAGAGGCCAATGAGGAACAAGGGGCGGATTTCCCAAGACGGATGCGATTGGCTAGGGGAATGGGGAGGGGGAGACAATGGGAGAGGAAGACATATCAATGGAAGCAATGAAAATAGGTTGATGGAAATAAACATGTGGTGAAGTGGGAAGAGTGATTTCACGGTGCGAAGTTGTTGACCGTACTTTAAAATCCGCAAGGCTGTACCGTGCCTATTCGGAGGATGGGGTGCTGCTCCTCGGCGTTGTGCTGAGCTACATGGGAACATAGCAGCAGGCCATGATCGGACATGTGGACATGAGAGCAGGACAGTGAGTTCAAATAGCAAGCGACAGGAGAGTCTACCACCAGCTTGTCGATGGAGCGAAGGTGTTTTGCAAAGCGGTCACCCAGTCGGCATTTAATCTCTCCAATGCAGAGTAGATGGCATTGGGATCAGCAAATGCAGTGGGCCAGATTGACGGATGTCTGAAAGTAATGTGTACTCAAAAGGACAGACACAAACGATACTGTAACTGACTTAGAGGAAATGCCAGAGACTTAACTGAACCAGCTTTGGGAAAGAAAAAACGGTCTTCCTGATAGAGAAACAGGAAAAGCCAGTGTGGGAATCCAGGCTCAAAGTTGATTTACAATTACCCCTCCTTTCTTCTACATGAACGGTATTTAGGCTGCAGCATTTTACACACCAAAACACAAAGAGGTCAAATATAAGAAACACATAATTGTCAATTCTTAAACTCAACTCAAGCATTGAATAACGGAACAAATATTGTGTAAAGTCGGTTGCTTTTTTCTGTAGGATTTCAGAATGCTGCATTAATAATAGAAGAGAGCATTTCGCCGTTAGAGATTTTCTGAACAATTTCTTCAGTTCAATATAGGTTCTTCTACTGGCTTGTAAGTTTAGACATCTGTTTTAAAGAAATAGACGTGTTCTTGTAAGAAGTGACATGGCCTCTCAGCCGAACCATGCGAAGCTGCAACAAGGCAGTTGAGTTGAAGGTGACACAGGTCCGTTGGAGTGTGCGCTGCCAGCTGTTTCTGTAGTGTAGTGGTTATCACAATCGCTTTGTGCGCGAATGGTCCCCGGTTCGAAACCGGGCAGAAACATCTGGTGTTTCCAGTTCAGTCTGTCGCAAAATATTACCTCAATTTCGTAACTGATCTTCATCATCGAGGAATAACAAAAACCTATAACTGCTGTGGGCCAGTGGCGCAATGGATAACGCGTCTGACTACGAATCAGGAGATTCCAGGTTCGACTCCTGGCTGGCTCGCAGTTCCTAGTTTTGGCGTCCCCTTTAGTTCAGTGGGTTGGGCAGCTGGTTCCCGATGCAGAGCAAAGTGAGCAGGGCATCATCAATTCTCGTTTCAGCTGTGGTTACTTATGAAAGCCCTGCCCTCTCAATTTAACTTCAAGCAAAACATAACTTATCTCCAGTTCAGCAAAGTTCGATATATGATCCTTTGATGAGTTGAGACATCAGTTTCAAAGAAACGGCTTCTTCCAATAAGTTACATGGCCTCTCAGCGGAACCGTTGGAAGCTGCATTGAAGTTCAACATTGCACAGGGCCACTGATTGTGTTATTCTCAGCGGTTTCTGTAGTGTAGTGGTTATCACATTCGCCTAACACGCGAAAGGTCCCCGGTTCGAAACCGGGCAGAAACATAGCGTGCTTCTGAATTTATGTGACGAATGTTTGCACTAAATACGTTTCTTCCTCAATCTTGCACGTTCGAGGAACATGAGATTTGGTCTCGCATGAGATATTAAAATTCCTGCAACAAAGTCAGAAATACTGAATTTTCAAGACGCCGAGGGAAGAAAAGCCTTTACTATTTTGCCACAATTCGGATATCAGCAGTTTGTTCATCCACCACAGAATCTATCGGATGCAGATGAACATATTTAATCACCATTTCAAACATGTCTAAATGTACGATAAAAGCAACTTACTGCGTATGCGTCAATGGGGAACAAAAACAGAAAACACAGGACAGTCTCAGCAGGTCTGACAGCCTCTGTGGAGAGAGATTGCAAGTATCGTATCGAGTCTGGGTGACTCTTTGTCGAAGCCGGACAACTGGATCTTTGGTTAGGTTTAGATTGGCGGTGCGTGGGGGGAGAGCGACAGACGGCCAGCGATGGGTGGAGAATAACAAGAATGTGTTGTGCTGAAAGAAAAAGGGAATGTAAATGTTTCTAATCAGTGTTAAGAACGGTGCTGGTAGAGGCGATTAGAACATTAGAATGTGTTAATGGCAGAGGCCAATGAGGAACAAGGGGCGGATTTCCCAAGACGGATGCGATTGGCTAGGGGAATGGGGAGGGGGAGACAATGGGAGAGGAAGACATATCAATGGAAGCAATGAAAATAGGTTGATGGAAATAAACATGTGGTGAAGTGGGAAGAGTGATTTCACGGTGCGAAGTTGTTGACCGTACTTTAAAATCCGCAAGGCTGTACCGTGCCTATTCGGAGGATGGGGTGCTGCTCCTCGGCGTTGTGCTGAGCTACATGGGAACATAGCAGCAGGCCATGATCGGACATGTGGACATGAGAGCAGGACAGTGAGTTCAAATAGCAAGCGACAGGAGAGTCTACCACCAGCTTGTCGATGGAGCGAAGGTGTTTTGCAAAGCGGTCACCCAGTCGGCATTTAATCTCTCCAATGCAGAGTAGATGGCATTGGGATCAGCAAATGCAGTGGGCCAGATTGAAGGATGTCTGAAAGTAATGTGTACTCAAAAGGACAGACACAAACGATACTGTAACTGACTTAGAGGAAATGCCAGAGACTTAACTGAACCAGCTTTGGGAAAGAAAAAACGGTCTTCCTGATCGAGAAACAGGAAAAGCCAGTGTGGGAATCCAGGCTCAAAGTTGATTTACAATTACCCCTCCTTTCTTCTACATGAACGGTATTTAGGCTGCAGCATTTTACACACCAAAACACAAAGAGGTCAAATATAAGAAACACATAATTGTCAATTCTTAAACTCAACTCAAGCATTGAATAACGGAACAAATATTGTGTAAAGTCGGTTGCTTTTTTCTGTAGGATTTCAGAATGCTGCATTAATAATAGAAGAGAGCATTTCGCCGTTAGAGATTTTCTGAACAATTTCTTCAGTTCAATATAGGTTCTTCTACTGGCTTGTAAGTTTAGACATCTGTTTTAAAGAAATAGACGTGTTCTTGCAAGAAGTGACATGGCCTCTCAGCCGAACCATGCGAAGCTGCAACAAGGCAGTTGAGTTGAAGGTGACACAGGTCCGTTGGAGTGTGCGCTGCCAGCTGTTTCTGTAGTGTAGTACAGAACCAGCATAAAGCGCGAATGGTCCACGGTTCGAAACCGCCTCTATCAGCACCGTTCTTAACACTGATTAGAAACATTTACATTCCCTTTTTCTTTCAGCACAACACATTCTTGTTATTCTCCACCCATCGCTGGTCGTCTGTCGCTCTCCCCCCACGCACCGCCAATCTAAACCTAACCAAAGATCCCGTTGTCCGGTGGGCCAGTGGCGCAATGGATAACGCGTCTGACTACGAATCCGGAGATTCCAGGTTCGACTCCTGGCCGGCTCGCAGTTCCTAGTTTTGGCGTCCCCTTTAGTTCAGTGGGTTGGACAGCTGGTTCCCGATACAGAGCAAAGTGAGCAGGGCATCATCAATTCTCGTTTCAGCTGTGGTTACTTATGAAAGCCCTGCCCTCTCAATTTAACTTCAAGCAAAACGTAACTTATCTCCAGTTCAGCAAAGTTCAATATATGATCCTTTGATGAGTTGAGACATCAGTTTCAAAGAAACGGCTTCTTCCAATAAGTTACATGGCCTCTCAGCGGAACCGTTGGAAGCTGCAACAATACATTGAAGTTCAACATTGCACAGGGCCACTGATTGTGATACTCTCAGCGGTTTCTGTAGTGTAGTGGTTATCACATTTGCCTAACACGCGAAAGGTCCCCGGTTCGAAACCGGGCAGAAACATAGCGTGCTTCTGATTTTGTGTGACGAATGTTTGCACTAAATACGTTTCTTCCTCAATCTTGCACGTTCGAGGAACATGAGATTTGGTCTCGCATGAGATATTGAAATTCCTGCAACAAAGTCAGAAATACTGAATTTTCAAGACGCCGAGGGAAGAAAAGCCTTTACTATTTTGCCACAATTCGGATATCAGCAGTTTGTTCATCCACCACAGAATCTATCGGATGCAGATGAACATATTTAATCACTATTTCAAACATGTCTAAATGTACGATAAAAGCAACTTACTGCGTATGCGTCAATGGGGAACAAAAACAGAAAACACAGGACAGTCTCAGCAGGTCTGACAGCCTCTGTGGAGAGAGATTGCAAGTATCGTATCGAGTCTGGGTGACTCTTTGTCGAAGCCGGACAACTGGATCTTTGGTTAGGTTTAGATTGGCGGTGCGTGGGGGGAGAGCGACAGACGGCCAGCGATGGGTGGAGAATAACAAGAATGTGTTGTGCTGAAAGAAAAAGGGAATGTAAATGTTTCTAATCAGTGTTAAGAACGGTGCTGATAGAGGCGATTAGAAGATTAGAATGTGTTAATGGCAGAGGACAATGAGGAACAAGGGGCGGATTTCCCAAGACGGATGCGATTGGCTAGGGGAATGGGGAGGGGGAGACAATGGGAGAGGAAGACATATCAATGGAAGCAATGAAAATAGGTTGATGGAAATAAACATGTGGTGAAGTGGGAAGAGTGATTTCACGGTGCGAAGTTGTTGACCGTACTTTAAAATCCGCAAGGCTGTACCGTGCCTATTCGGAGGATGGGGTGCTGCTCCTCGGCGTTGTGCTGAGCTACATGGGAACATAGCAGCAGGCCATGATCGGACATGTGGACATGAGAGCAGGACAGTGAGTTCAAATAGCAAGCGACAGGAGAGTCTACCACCAGCTTGTCGATGGAGCGAAGGTGTTTTGCAAAGCGGTCACCCAGTCGGCATTTAATCTCTCCAATGCAGAGTAGATGGCATTGGGATCAGCAAATGCAGTGGGCCAGATTGAAGGATGTCTGAAAGTAATGTGTACTCAAAAGGACAGACACAAACGATACTGTAACTGACTTAGAGGAAATGCCAGAGACTTAACTGAACCAGCTTTGGGAAAGAAAAAACGGTCTTCCTGATAGAGAAACAGGAAAAGCCAGTGTGGGAATCCAGGCTCAAAGTTGATTTACAATTACCCCTCCTTTCTTCTACATGAACGGTATTTAGGCTGCAGCATTTTACACACCAAAACACAAAGAGGTCAAATATAAGAAACACATAATTGTCAATTCTTAAACTCAACTCAAGCATTGAATAACGGAACAAATATTGTGTAAAGTCGGTTGCTTTTTTCTGTAGGATTTCAGAATGCTGCATTAATAATAGAAGAGAGCATTTCGCCGTTAGAGATTTTCTGAACAATTTCTTCAGTTCAATATAGGTTCTTCTACTGGCTTGTAAGTTTAGACATCTGTTTTAAAGAAATAGACGTGTTCTTGTAAGAAGTGACATGGCCTCTCAGCCGAACCATGCGAAGCTGCAACAAGGCAGTTGAGTTGAAGGTGACACAGGTCCGTTGGAGTGTGCGCTGCCAGCTGTTTCTGTAGTGTAGTGGTTATCACAATCGCTTTGTGCGCGAATGGTCCCCGGTTCGAAACCGGGCAGAAACATCTGGTGTTTCCAGTTCAGTCTGTCGCAAAATATTACCTCAATTTCGTAACTGATCTTCATCATCGAGGAATAACAAAAACCTATAACTGCTGTGGGCCAGTGGCGCAATGGATAACGCGTCTGACTACGAATCAGGAGATTCCAGGTTCGACTCCTGGCTGGCTCGCAGTTCCTAGTTTTGGCGTCCCCTTTAGTTCAGTGGGTTGGGCAGCTGGTTCCCGATGCAGAGCAAAGTGAGCAGGGCATCATCAATTCTCGTTTCAGCTGTGGTTACTTATGAAAGCCCTGCCCTCTCAATTTAACTTCAAGCAAAACATAACTTATCTCCAGTTCAGCAAAGTTCGATATATGATCCTTTGATGAGTTGAGACATCAGTTTCAAAGAAACGGCTTCTTCCAATAAGTTACATGGCCTCTCAGCGGAACCGTTGGAAGCTGCAACAATACATTGAAGTTCAACATTGCACAGGGCCACTGATTGTGATACTCTCAGCGGTTTCTGTAGTGTAGTGGTTATCACATTCGCCTAACACGCGAAAGGTCCCCGGTTCGAAACCGGGCAGAAACATAGCGTGCTTCTGAATTTGTGTGACGAATGTTTGCACTAAATAC
The DNA here is from genome assembly GCF_902713615.1 of Scyliorhinus canicula. Classification (NCBI taxonomy): domain Eukaryota; kingdom Metazoa; phylum Chordata; class Chondrichthyes; order Carcharhiniformes; family Scyliorhinidae; genus Scyliorhinus; species Scyliorhinus canicula. The sequence continues at coordinate 1,235,588 of NW_024055461.1, forward strand.
GTTTCTTCCTCAATCTTGCACGTTCGAGGAACATGAGATTTGGTCTCGCATGAGATATTAAAATTCCTGCAACAAAGTCAGAAATACTGAATTTTCAAGACGCCGAGGGAAGAAAAGCCACATTTTGCCACAATTCGGATATCAGCAGTTTGTTCATCCACCACAGAATCTATCGGATGCAGATGAACATATTTAATCACCATTTCAAACATGTCTAAATGTACGATAAAAGCAACTTACTGCGTATGCGTCAATGGGGAACAAAAATAAAAAAACACAGGACAGTCTCAGCAGGTCTGACAGCCTCTGTGGAGAGAGATGGCAAGTGTCGTATCGAGTCTGGGTGACTCTTTGTCGAAGCCGGACAACTGGATCTTTGGTTAAGTTTAGATTGGCGGTGCGTGGGGGGAGAGCGACAGACGGCCAGCGATGGGTGGAGAATAACAAGAATGTGTTGTGCTGAAAGAAAAAGGGAATGTAAATGTTTCTAATCAGTGTTAAGAACGGTGCTGATAGAGGCGATTAGAAGATTAGAATGTGTTAATGGTAGAGGACAATGAGGAACAAGGGGCGGATTTCCCAAGACGGATGCGATTGGCTAGGGGAATGGGGAGGGGGAGACAATGGGAGAGGAAGACATATCAATGGAAGCAATGAAAATAGGTTGATGGAAATAAACATGTGGTGAAGTGGGAAGAGTGATTTCACGGTGCGAAGTTGTTGACCGTACTGTAAAATCCGCAATGCTGTCCCGTGCCTATTCGGAGGATGGGGTGCTGTTCCTCGGCGTTGTGCTGAGCTACATGGGAACATAGCAGCAGGCCATGATCGGACATGTGGACATGAGAGCAGGACAGTGAGTTCAAATAGCAAGCGACAGGAGAGTCTACCACCAGCTTGTCGATGGAGCGAAGGTGTTTTGCAAAGCGGTCACCCAGTCGGCATTTAATCTCTCCAATGCAGAGTAGATGGCATTGGGATCAGCAAATGCAGTGGGCCAGATTGAAGGATGTCTGAAAGTAATGTGTACTCAAAAGGACAGACACAAACGATACTGTAACTGACTTAGAGGAAATGCCAGAGACTTAACTGAACCAGCTTTGGGAAAGAAAAAACGGTCTTCCTGATAGAGAAACAGGAAAAGCCAGTGTGGGAATCCAGGCTCAAAGTTGATTTACAATTACCCCTCCTTTCTTCTACATGAACGGTATTTAGGCTGCAGCATTTTACACACCAAAACACAAAGAGGTCAAATATAAGAAACACATAATTGTCAATTCTTAAACTCAACTCAAGCATTGAATAACGGAACAAATATTGTGTAAAGTCGGTTGCTTTTTTCTGTAGGATTTCAGAATGCTGCATTAATAATAGAAGAGAGCATTTCGCCGTTAGAGATTTTCTGAACAATTTCTTCAGTTCAATATAGGTTCTTCTACTGGCTTGTAAGTTTAGACATCTGTTTTAAAGAAATAGACGTGTTCTTGTAAGAAGTGACATGGCCTCTCAGCCGAACCATGCGAAGCTGCAACAAGGCAGTTGAGTTGAAGGTGACACAGGTCCGACAATACATTGAAGTTCAACATTGCACAGGGCCACTGATTGTGATACTCTCAGCGGTTTCTGTAGTGTAGTGGTTATCACATTTGCCTAACACGCGAAAGGTCCCCGGTTCGAAACCGGGCAGAAACATAGCGTGCTTCTGATTTTGTGTGACGAATGTTTGCACTAAATACGTTTCTTCCTCAATCTTGCACGTTCGAGGAACATGAGATTTGGTCTCGCATGAGATATTGAAATTCCTGCAACAAAGTCAGAAATACTGAATTTTCAAGACGCCGAGGGAAGAAAAGCCTTTACTATTTTGCCACAATTCGGATATCAGCAGTTTGTTCATCCACCACAGAATCTATCGGATGCAGATGAACATATTTAATCACTATTTCAAACATGTCTAAATGTACGATAAAAGCAACTTACTGCGTATGCGTCAATGGGGAACAAAAACAGAAAACACAGGACAGTCTCAGCAGGTCTGACAGCCTCTGTGGAGAGAGATTGCAAGTATCGTATCGAGTCTGGGTGACTCTTTGTCGAAGCCGGACAACTGGATCTTTGGTTAGGTTTAGATTGGCGGTGCGTGGGGGGAGAGCGACAGACGGCCAGCCATGGGTGGAGAATAACAAGAATGTGTTGTGCTGAAAGAAAAAGGGAATGTAAATGTTTCTAATCAGTGTTAAGAACGGTGCTGATAGAGGCGATTAGAAGATTAGAATGTGTTCATGGTAGAGGACAATGAGGAACAAGGGGCGGATTTCCCAAGACGGATGCGATTGGCTAGGGGAATGGGGAGGGGGAGACAATGGGAGAGGAAGACATATCAATGGAAGCAATGAAAATAGGTTGATGGAAATAAACATGTGGTGAAGTGGGAAGAGTGATTTCACGGTGCGAAGTTGTTGACCGTACTGTAAAATCCGCAATGCTGTCCCGTGCCTATTCGGAGGATGGGGTGCTGTTCCTCGGCGTTGTGCTGAGCTACATGGGAACATAGCAGCAGGCCATGATCGGACATGTGGACATGAGAGCAGGACAGTGAGTTCAAATAGCAAGCGACAGGAGAGTCTACCACCAGCTTGTCGATGGAACGAAGGTGTTTTGCAAAGCGGTCACCCAGTCGGCATTTAGTCTCTCCAATGCAGAGTAGATGGCATTGGGATCAGCAAATGCAGCGGGCCAGATTGAAGGATGTCTGAAAGTAATGTGTACTCAAAAGGACAGACACAAACGATACTGTAACTGACTTAGAGGAAATGCCAGAGACTTAACTGAACCAGCTTTGGGAAAGAAAAAACGGTCTTCCTGATAGAGAAACAGGAGAAGCCAGTGTGGGAATCCAGGCTCAAAGTTGATTTACAATTACCCCTCCTTTCTTCTACATGAACGGTATTTAGGCTGCAGAATTTTACACACCAAAACACAAAGAGGTCAAATATAAGAAACACATAATTGTCAATTCTTAAACTCAACTCAAGCATTGAATAACGGAACAAATATTGTGTAAAGTCGGTTGCTTTTTTCTGTAGGATTTCAGAATGCTGCATTAATAATAGAAGAGAGCATTTCGCCGTTAGAGATTTTCTGAACAATTTCTTCAGTTCAATATAGGTTCTTCTACTGGCTTGTAAGTTTAGACATCTGTTTTAAAGAAATAGACGTGTTCTTGTAAGAAGTGACATGGCCTCTCAGCCGAACCATGCGAAGCTGCAACAAGGCAGTTGAGTTGAAGGTGACACAGATCCGTTGGAGTGTGCGCTGCCAGCTGTTTCTGTAGTGTAGTGGTTATCACATTCGCTTTACACGCGAATGGTCCCCGGTTCGAAACCGGGCAGAAACAGGGGGGCGGTATGTCATGGTCAGCGGGGCCCTGGATGGGGCGCCGGTAGTTCTAGTTAACGTGTACGCGCCCAACTGGGACGACACGAGCTTCATCCAAAAGACCATGGCAGAAATCCCGGACATAGCGACGCACCGACTAATCATGGGGGGGGACTTCAACTGTGTACAGGATCCAAAGACGGACAGATCAAACCCCAGAACGGGGAAAACCTCAAACATGGCAAGGGAACTCAGTCACTATATGGAGCAGATGGGAGCAGTGGACCCCTGGAGATTCACCCACCCGGGGGAGAAAGAATTCTCTTTCTTCTCCCCAGTACACAATGTGTACACCAGAATTGACTTCTTTGTGGTGGGGAAAACGGAGCTTCCAGGGATAGACAAGGTGGAATACTCCGCAATTGTGATATCAGACCACGCCCCACACTACATGGACGTGCGGCTGGAGACGGGAAGGGCCCAGCGCCCCACATGGAGGCTGGACGGTGCCTTACTAGCTGCCAAGGCCTTCAGCGAAAGGATAGCGTGGGCCATAGCGGAATACACGGAGAACAACCAAAACGGGGAGGTCTCATCCTCCACGTTCTGGGAAGCGCTTAAGGCCGTACTAAGAGGGGAAATCATTGCCTACAAAGCGCAAAGAGATAGGGAGGAAAGGGTGGCTAGGCAGAAGCTGGTCGACTCCATACTGGAGGTAGACCGTAAATACTCCGAGGCCCCGACCGTAGAGCTCCTGGCGGAGAGAAAAGAATTACAAAGGAACTTTGACCTGCTCTCCTCCAGGAAAGCAGTACACCAACTCCGCCAGGCACGCGGGGCCCTGTACGAACACGGAGACAAAGCCAGCCGCCTGTTGGCACACCAGCTGAGAAAGCAGGCAGCCAGCAGGGAAATTGCGCAAATCAGAGGTACCAGAGGCACGTGGGAAACAGAACCAGAGAGGATTAACGAAACCTTCAAGGCCTTCTACCAAGAGCTGTACACCTCAGAGCCCCCAACGGGGAAGGCTGGGATGAACCAGTTTCTTGATGGACTGGACATACCAGTCGTGGGAGAGGGCAGAAAACGGGATCTGGAAGCACCACTAGCACTGGGAGAGATCATGGAGAGCATTAGCTCCATGCAGACGGGGAAGGCGCCGGGACCGGACGGATTCCCGGCGGACTTCTACAAACAATTTGCGACAGCGCTGGCCCCGCACCTGCGGGAGATGTTCACAGACTCGCTAGCTAGGGGCACACTGCCACCCACGTTTGCACAGGCCTCAATCTCGTTGATACCTAAGAAAGACAAAGACCCAACGGAATGTGGGTCATACAGACCCATATCTCTGCTGAACGCAGACGCCAAAATACTGGCCAAAATCCGAGCCAAAAGGCTAGAAGACTGTGTACCTGAGGTGGTCACAGAGGACCAGATGGGCTTCGTCAAAGGTAGACAGCTTACCGCGAACATCAGGCGCCTTCTGAACGTGATAATGACCCCCTCTGGGGAGAGAACACAAGAGGTGATCGTCTCCCTGGACGCAGAAAAGGCCTTCGACAGAGTCGAATGGAAATACCTCATAGAGGTAATGGAGCGGTTCGGGCTTGGAACAGGGTTCACCGCTTGGGTAAAACTCCTATACAACGCTCCCATGGCGAGTGTACGGACCAACAATACCAACTCCCAATACTTCCAGCTGCACAGGGGCACTAGACAAGGATGCCCACTGTCCCCACTGCTGTTCGCACTAGCAATCGAACCGCTAGCAATCGCGCTCAGGGCAGCAAAAAATTGGAGGGGGGTCCAAAGGGGAGGTAGAGAGCACAGAGTCTCACTCTATGCGGATGATCTGCTCCTCTATATCTCGGACCCACAAAGCAGCATGGACGGAATCATAGCGCTCCTGAAAGAACAAACTCAACATGAGCAAAAGTGAGATCTTCCCAGTACACCCGCAAGGGTGGGGGGGGGGGGGGCGGGGGGCAGCACTAAAGGGGCTGCCGTTCAAACAAGCCCGAAATAAATTCCGCTACCTGGGGATCCAAATAGCCCATGACTGGAAAGGGATCCACAAATGGAACCTCACCAGCCTGACGGAGGAAGTTAAAAAGGACCTGCAAAGATGGAACACACTCCCGCTCTCCCTCGCGGGGAGAGTCCAGACGATCAAAATGAACGTACTGCCCAGGTTCCTTTTCCTGTTTAGATCCATTCCGATCTACATCTCCAAGGCCTTTTTCAAAGCACTGGACAAACATATCATGGCGTTCGTATGGGGGGGTAAAAATGCTAGGATCCCAAAGAAGGTCATACAAAAAACAAAATCCAGGGGGGGGCTAGCCCTCCCGAATCTACAATTCTACCACTGGGCGGCAACAGCCGAGCGAGTAAGGGGATGGATCCAGGAGCCAGAAGCCGAGTGGGTGCGTGCGGAGGAGGCCTCCTGCATGGGAACCTCCCTCCGGGCCCTCGCCATGGCAGCACTCCCATCCCCACCCAAAAAACACTCCACCAGCCCAGTGGTGACAGCCACCCTCCAATCCTGGAACCAACTGCGGCAGCAATTTGGCCTGTACAAAATGTCGGACAAGGCTCCCATCTGCAACAACCATAGGTTCAAACCAGCACTGACTGACGCCACCTTCAAAAGGTGGAGGCAGGACGGGGGGACACTGACAGTCAGGGACCCAAACACGGACGACAGGATCGCAACACTGGACGAACTGACAGAGAAATTTCAGCTAGCTGGGGGGAACGAGCTACGGTACCTGCAGCTCAAAAACTTCCTACGAAAGGAGACAAGGACGTACCCACAACCGCCACGACAGACACTACTGGAAGACCTACTGGACGCAAGTATCCTAGAGAAAGGGAACTGTAGTGACATGTATGACCGACTGGTAGATAGGGACGACACCGTACTGGATGCAACAAGAAGGAAATGGGAGGACGACGTGGGGATGGAGATAGGGTGGGGACTCTGGAGCGAAGCACTGCATAGGGTCAACTCCACCTCCACGTGCGCAAGGCTCAGCCTGACGCAACTAAAAGTGGTACATAGAGCCCACTTAACGAGAAACCGTATGAGTAGGTTCTTCCCGGAGGTGGAGGACAAATGTGAGCGGTGCCAGAGAGGCCCGGCCAACCACGCCCACATGTTCTGGTCTTGCCCCAGACTTGTGGAGTACTGGACAGCCTTCTTCGAGGCTATGTCCAAAGTGGTGGGGGTGAGGGTGGAGCCATGCCCGATAGTGGCGGTCTTCGGGGTTTCAGACCAGCCAGATCTATTCCTGGGGAGGAGGGCGGACGCCCTTGCCTTTGCCTCCCTGATTGCCCGCCGTAGAATCCTGTTTGGCTGGCGGTCAGCAGCACCACCCAGAGCTGCGGACTGGCTGTCCGACCTCTCGGAATCTCTCCAAATGGAGAAAATCAAATTCGCCATCCGAGGGTCGGACGACGGCTTCCACAGAACGTGGCAGCCATTCATGTAACTGTTCCGGGACCTGTTTGTGGCCAACGTACATGAGGAAGAATAGCCGGGTGGTCATGAACCAGGGGGAAATGGACGGGAATCGGGGGAAGGTCGCCGGGGCGGGGGGGGGGAGGGGGGGCTCGGTATGGGGGTTTGATGGCAAGCCAAGGCCCAAAACCAAGCTATAAATAAATGCCTATAAACATGTGCCTCGGCCATATTGGGGAATGTAAAATATGTATGCTGGCTAAAGGGGGCGGCCACAATTATTGTTATGAAGATGCTTACCTGTAAATATTCATGTTAAATTTTTGTGTTTTCCTTTTTTTTTCTCTCTCTCTAATAACTTGTAATTTGTCATATATAAAATATGAAAACTCAATAAAAAAACATTTATAAAAAAGGTTAGGTCAGGTTCCTGATTTTATGACAGCAGTTCTCAGTTGTTACTGTGGTCAATCTCAGCTGTTAACATGATAAACTAAGGCCCATTTTATATTACACTGTATTGAGGAGGTTACGATAGCATGCAATCGGTTATTATAATGTCCATTTCCGAATTGTTACTTCAGTAGACTCAACTGATACTAACCAGAACTAGCTCCTGTTTGTATTGCCTGAGGCACTAGTTCAGTTATTGCTTTACCTGAAGCTGCCACGTTCCTCAGGGTAGTGGTCTGGGCCCAACCATATCCAGCTGCTTCATGGATGGCCTATTGTCCATCATAAGGACAAAAGTGAGGATGTTCGCTGGTATTTGCACAATGTTCAACACCGTTTGTGACTCATTAGATGCAATCCATGTCAGAATGCAACAAGATCTGTACTATATTCAGGCTTAGGCTAACAAGTGGCGTGCAGGCAGTTGCCCGATCTCACAAGAGAAGATCGAGCCATCTCCCCTTGACATTCAATGGCATTACAACGGAATCCCAGTATTAACATCCAGGGGCTGCCGTTGACCGGAAACTGAACTGGTGAACTCGCTGAATTAGCCATATAAATACTGTTGCGAACTGAACAGGTGCAAAGTGAGGAATCCTGCCGCAAGCAACTCACTTCCTTACTCCCCAAAGCCTGTCCACCATCTACAGGGCACAAGTCCGGAGTGTAATGGAATACTCTCCACTTGTCTGGATGAGTGCAGCTCCAACAACACTCGAGAGGCAAGACACCATCCAGGAGAGAGCAGTCCGTTTGATTGCTAACCCTTCCAAAAATATTAAATCCCTACGTACCGACGAATAGTAACAGTTTTCTGTCCCACCTAAAAGATGCACTAGAACAACTCAACAAGGTTCCTTAGGCACCACCTTCCAAACCCACGAACAGTACCTTCTGGAAGGACAAAAGCAGCAGACACCTGGGATCACCTTTTCCTGGAGGTTCCCCTTCAAACCACTCACCATCCTAACTTGGAAATATATCGTCGTTCCTTCACTTTCGCAGGGTCACAATGCTGGATTTCTCTCCCGAACAGCTCTGTGGTACCTATACCTTAGGAACTGCCGCGATTTAAGAAGGCAACTCACATTCTGAAGGGCAACTAGAGATCGGAAGGCAATGTTGACCTAACCAGCCATGCCCCAATCCCATCAATGAATTAAAAAACACAGTGCAGTAATAACAGAGACAGGGCCTGGCCCAATATAGACAGAGATATATGCGAAAGTAGTGATCACACGAACTTGTCAAGAGAGCAATAAAAATTGATATATGGATTACGTAGGCATATGAAAGACAGCACCTGATCTAAATTGGAATAAGCCTGTATTTGTGTTGTTATAATCGTAAAAATACTTCGTACAATGATGATTGGAATAGGTCAAAATAACAATACAGGAAACAGGCTCTTAGAATCGACAGGGACAGCGTTTCCAGTAATAATAATAATAATTGTTACTATTATATAAGTAGGCTTACATTAACACGGCAATGAAGTTATTGTTAAAATCCCCTGGTCCCCACAGTACGGCGCCTGTTCGGGTACACCAAGGGAGAATTTGGGATGTCCAATTCATCTAACAAGCATGTTAATAATAATTGCACTAATAACAGAGAATCAGAGCATTAAAACCTGAATGGCAGTTAGACTATTAGTTTAACCATCACGTAGATAGCGTCTTTGTGTCCACCCTTATTGCATACTGACTTTAAATGCACACAGCACAGTGATTGGTGCATTTTTCAAAATTGCAACCTGCAATCGACCAAGTCGGATGATGAAGTACAGCCAATCAAAGTTGGGTATGAAGTAACCATGTTTGTGTGACAGAGAGAAACAGCGCCTATTGATATCAGAGCAAATGGTTCGGTGCCTCATGATATATCAGATTTCCCCCCAAATTCTTAATTACGGAGTCAAGCGCCGTTCCAATATGAACTGGATGAAGTTAGTGTGATGGTAATAATAAACGAAAATGCTGGAATTGTTCTGCATGTCATGCAGATTCTGAGATGAGCAGAGTTCACGTTTCATGCCAATAACGGAATATCAGCCCCAAGTTCATCGGCCTGAAACGAACTGTATTTCTCTCTGAAAATGTGACCGCCAGCGTAACACATCTGGCAGCACTTCTGTTGCTGAGCTGTTTGACCTGCGTTCAAATTCCACTCCAGGATTTGTTGACCATGGAAGGAGTGTTCGTGCAACTGAAACATGTTATTGATCAGCCTCCAAAATATCCTTCCACCTCCCCGCACCTTCCTCCGTGGGTGGAAATAATGTGAATGTACGAAAAACAAATTGATTTTCTATCCACTTTCTGGCCTGCTGAGACTTTCCAGCAGTTTATGTGTTTATTTTAGATTTATGGTACCTGTAGTGTGTTATATTTGTATTAGGTCTTGTCGGCTTTAACATGTTAGTGACACTCTCACCCGTGATTCTCAATTCTCATGGTGTTAGTTTAGATTAAATTTCTTGTTTTTTGTCTTCATTATTTTCATATACACAGCTGGATTGAGGGAACTATTCGACCATAAGAATTAAGAACAGAAGTCGGCCATTCAGCCCTTCAAGCCCGCTTCACCATTGACTATGTTCAGATTCATGGCTCCTCGAACACTCACGAAATCCACATTCAAGCGTAAAGTCCGTAAACTTTTATTAACTTCCTGAATAAAAACCTTTCGATCCCAGCATTGAAAATGGTCAAGGACTCGGTCTCCACAGCTTCCTGGGGTGACGAATTCACAAGATTCTCTTTCAGAGAACAAAACCTTCCACAAATCCGGCTTATTCTCAGTCTCTGCCCTCTGGGCAGACACTATCCCATGAGTGAAAACATCTTCCCGACATGCACCCTATCTCACCCCCTCAGAATCTAAAGGGTAAACGACAGAGCAACTCTGAACAATCTCTCCATCCAGCGAAAGACGGGTTCGTGGGACATCATACTTTTATGAATTTAAATCCCCCACTTTCTTCTTTCCAATTAAAGGTCCTGCAGCGTGGCCAATCCAACACTGTGCAGATCATTGGATTGGAGGGGGGGGGGGGGAAGGAGGGGGGCTAAGTCAGACACGGTGAGAATGTGCAAACTCCACACAGGCAGTGACCCGGGGCCGGGATCTTACCCGGATCCTCAACACCATGAGACAATAGTGCTAACCACTGCAACGCCGTGCCGCTCTCCTGGGACATCAATGATGTTTGTCATTCCTTCCAACTTCGAAAATAACAAACATCTTCGCTCTCCTTGGATTTGTGGAGTGATTTACAACGGCCGGAGCAGGGTCAGACTGGCTTCGAATACATAAATGCATAGATACATATAATCTGGTATAATGATAATCATAGAGACCGGCTCCAGTGTACCAATAACAGAGACTGCCAGGCCCGGGCTCAGTCTGCGGTCTGGTATAATAATAATCACAGAGACCGGCCCCAGTGTATCAATAACAGAGACTGCCGGACCCGGGGTCAGACTGGGGTCAGGTATAATAATAATCACAGAGACAGACTCCAGTATATCAATAACAGAGGCTGCCGGGCCCGGGTCAGACTGGGGTCTGGTATAATAATAATCACAGAGACCGGCTCCAGTGTATCAGTAACAGAGACTGCCGGGCCCGGGGTCAGACTGGGGTCTGGTATAATAATAATCACAGAGACCGGCTCCAGTGTATCAATAACAGAGACTGCCGGGCCCGGGGTCAGACTGCGGTCTGGTATAATAATAATCACAGAGACCGGCTCCAGTGTATCAATTACAGAGACTGGGGATAATCTTCGATGCTGAAGCAGGGGACCTCATGAACGGCTGATTTTAATAGGAAGTGAAACTGTCAGAAAGCAATGATACTGAGGGCCTTAGCCTGTGCTTCGGTGTCATGGTGAGTGATAGGGATGTGTGTGATAAAAGCGAATTGGAAACGCTGATGAGTGAGGTGCGTGTGATTGGCCCCACCTGGGATATTTTCTACCCAATGGGAGGACAATTATGGCAGACTCTATAATGGCGCCTCTGTCAGGGGAAACGAAAACATCTGTTTTTTCTCATTCTTACCAACAGTTCTCCATTTGCACAGATGTGCAAGAGTCAGTTCCGGCAGTTTCTGGTCACTATTTCATTTTATAAATTTAGAGCACGCAGTTATTTTTTTCCAATTAAGGGGCAATTTTGCGTGGCCAATACGCCTATCCAACACATATTTTGGTTGTGGGGGTGAATCACACACAGACACGGGGAGAATGTGCAAACTACACACGGGCAGTGACCCAGGGTCGGGATCGAACTCGGGTTCTCAGCGCCGTGGGCAGCAGTGCTAACCACTGCACCACCGTGCCGCCCTAGCTTATGGCGACTTATGTTTAAATAATCAAATTGGGACAAGAAAGACTAAAAGCCAAAACCTCATCGCAGGCAGAATTAGTGCCACAAACGTTAAAGATAATTGTTGTTTTTTTGAACAAATGCTATTCACTGTTATTTTGTCCAAAGTAGTGGATTGTAAACAACAATCTGTTAAAGATTTGTGGGAATTATCTACACACACCCAGGTACTGCCAGAAGACAGGAATAGCACAAGAGCAAAGCTGTACAATGATTGCATTTTATTCGGCCTCAATGAAGGACAGGGGTAGATACAGAAAAGGTGCTGGGAAAATGATTATTGATGGGCCATCCAACTGGTCCCATTCCTCTCATCCTTCAAATCTTAATACCTTAATATTTATCGATTATTTTCCAAAGATGCTATTAAATCTGATTCCATCATACTTTCCAGACCTGTGTTCAAGTTTATAACAACTATCTGTGTAAAAACAATCCTCCTGTTCAATACAATAAATCTGTGTCCTCTGGTTAAATACACTCCAGCCAGTTGCAATAGTTTCTCTCTAATTACTCGATTCAAACCTTCATGATTTTCTTTCGCAGTTTTATTAAATAGACACACATAAAGATGGAGAAAGATACAGAGAGAGAGAGTGAAACTGACCGAAGAAATTAGAAAGAGAGAAGCGGAGTTGAGAGATAAAGGCTGAGAAACAGTAAAAACAAATTGCACTCAGAGAGGGAGAATGATAAAATAGTGAAAGGGAGCAATATATCTTTTCCTGGCTTCAGAGAACCGGGGAAACTCAGTGACTGATCCACTGACCATCCAATTATGCCCTGGAATGGAAGCTTTGAACAGATCACAACCGGCTCATTTGTAAATGTCACCGCAATGTGACCTGTGTGACTCTGCCCTGACTCTGTGGGCAGATATAGGCCGCACTGACAGATGTTCTCACCAGATTGTGGTCCCTGGATTTATTTTCTGCTCAGAAGTCAGATGTGCGGGTTGGAACCGGCAGCAGAGAAACAGGAAGTTGTGTTACCTGAGAATGAAACAGCAGGCGTCAGTTTCATGTTATCACCGTGAACAGTCTTCCTGCCTGTGAGGGTGAACTCACTCTGACAGCATCAAGAACACCCACACAGATTTCTGCCGGCTTCAGCATGACATTCATCCCCATTCCTTTAAAAAAGGTGGATTATTTTTTTAGAAGCACAGTAACCGATCGGAAGATGCTTAGATGATCTTCACTGGTCATAATACTAATAATCTGGAGAGAAGGAGGGAAATTAAAACAACAATCTGTTACAGAGGTTATACTAAAGTAGAAAGTTTGAAGTCACTTGATGTCTGAGAGCGAGAGAGCGAGAGCTAGATAGAAAGAGAGCGTGTGAGAGAAAGAGGGGGCGCGCGGGGGGGGGGTGGATAGAGAGAGAGGGGGAGAGAGTGAGAGGCGGGGGGAGAGAAAGGAGGTTAAGTAAACGAGCTAGTGTCTTTCTGGTACAGAATTTTCCTCTGATGAAGTTTTAGTGCTTCATTTTTTTAGACCTGAAGTGCCTTCAACAAAAAAGATTTAAACACTAGGTGCCTGACCCGGCTGCTGTGTGCCTGTGTAAGTGAGTTAAGAGTGAGAGACAAAAGCGAGATCAACTGATTTAGGTGCAGCCTGAGACAGAGAAAGCCAGGTGAACCGATATGTAAGTAATTTGAAAGATATGTTTGCCTTTTCAATGGAATGAACAGCTTGACATTACTGCATAGATCACTCAAGACCAGTAAATACTGAGTGCAGCATAGGATCTGGAAGGTAATCTCAATAAAATGTCGTCATGTGCTGAAAAATAATTGCAATTATTGGCAACGCCATTTGCAAACAATGAATAATGATGTGTTCCAGACTAACCGGCCCTTATGGACATACAGGCACACACATAGACACACATATCCACACACAGACACAAACACACACATACATACATACACAATTTCAGACTCTGTCTCTCACAATCAGTGGCCACACCAAAAGGAAACAGAAATCCACTCAGCAAAAAGTGTGAAAGACAATTCGGACCATGAAAGGAAACAGTAGGTAGTTGCCACAGATTTACACAAATCTGAATTATCATACATACCACAATGGAGTTTGTGACTGTGTTGTGCAATTTGGAATTCAATATGGCTCCTGTGTTTCTGTTCCTCAGTCTGGTGATGAAGTGAATGGCACAAGATTCACTCCGATCTTTCAGCAACATATTACACGTCCATTACCAGACCAATCACACAACATCAAATAGTTATTCATTATGCTTTTGTAAGTGAAATAAGTCTGAGAGAGGACAGAGAGAGAATCAATATACGTGTAGTCTGTAACAGAGATGAGAACAGATCGGCAGTAGTTTTAAAGATGTATTTGCCTTTGCAACAAACGTCCATCACAGCTAATAGTTATTAACACGACAAAATGTATTCTTCCAAAGTGAGTGTCACAAGTCATTGGCGCAGTGGTATTTTCGCTGGACTAGTAATCCAGAGACCCAGAGTCAAGATCTGGGGACCCGGGCTCCCATCACGGCAGGTGGTGAAATTTCAATCAAGACAGATCAGGAATTAAACGTCTAATGATGACCAAGAAACCATTGTTCTGTGTAATCAAAACCCATCTGGTTCACTGATGTCCTTCAGGGAAGGACATCTGTCGCCCTCAACTAGTCTGGTCTACATATGACTCCAGATGACTCGACAGCAATGTCGTTGACTCATAAATGCCCTCAGGGATGTATAAGAACTGCAGGATCAGCCAGCGACATCCACATCCCATGAACGAATAAAAAGTATTTAGTATCTTGAAAATAAAATTCCATCTTTCTTTCTTTCTTTTTCTCTTTTTTTCTATCTTTTTTTCTATCTATCTATCTATCTCACGGGGCCTCACGGTAGCATTGGGGCCTCACGGTAGCATGGTGGTTAGCATCAATGCTTCACAGCTCCAGGGTCCCAGGTTCGATTCCCAGCTGGGTCACTGTCTGTGTGGAGTCTGCAAGTCCTCCCCGTGTGTGCGTGGGTTTCCTCCGGGTGCTCCGGTTTCCTCCCACAGTCCAAAGATGTGCGGGTTAGGTGGATTGGCCATGCTAAATTGCCCGTAGTGTAAGGTTAATGGGGGGATTGTTGGGTAATGGGTATAGGGTGGATACGTGGGTTTAAGTAGGGTGATCATTGCTCGGCACAACATCGAGGGCCGAAGGGCCTGTTCTCTGCTGTGCTGTTCTATCTATCTTTTAGACACCCTTTATTGTTTGATTCATTTACGGGACATGGGGCCATTGATTGGGTCAGCAATAATGGCCCATTCCTAGTTGCCATTCAGAAGGTGGCGGTGAGCTGCCTTCTTGAATCGCTGAAGTCTCTGATATGCAGTTACACCCATACTCGTATTAGCGAGAGAACTCCAATATTTTCACCCAACCACAGTGAAGGAACTGTGATATATTTGCAAGTCAAGATGGTAAGAGACTTGGAGAGGAACCTCCAGATGGCATTAATCCAAAGTATCTGCTACTCTTGTCCTTGTTGGTAGTTGTTGCCATTGGTCTGGTAGGTGCTGAATATGAAACCTTGATTAGTTCCAACAGTAAATCTTGTGGATGGCAACAATCAAGCGACTGATATTTCCTGGATGGTGTAAAGCTTCTTGAGGTTTGTTGAAGCTGCACTCCAGACAAGTGGAGAGTATTCCATTACACTTCTGACTTTTGTCTTGCAAATGATGGACAGGCTTTGGGCAATCGGGATGTGAGTTACTCGCCACAGGATTCCTACCCTTTGAACTGCTCTGGCAGCCACAGCATTCGTCTGGCTTGTCCAGTTCAGTTTCCGGTCAATGACAACCCCCAGGATGTTGATTGTGCGGTAATCAATGAAACTAAATCTGATGCACTATTCTGTGGGGTAGGAACGTTTGTTATACAAAGTGAGACACAGAAGACTTCAGCCGTGAATGAAACAGTAACAAAATAATATCAGAGAGTGGACGTCACATAGTATAAAAGGAAGGACGGCAGGAAGAGGGAAATCGACCGTGGATATCTAAGGAAATAAGTGAGAGTATCAAATTGAAGGAAAAGGCATAGAAAGTGGCAAAGATTAGTGGGAGACTAGAGGACTGGAAAATCTTTCGGGGGCAACGGAATGCTACTAAAAAAGCTATAAAGAAGAGTAAGATAGATTATGAGAGTAAACTTGCTCAGAATATGGAAACAGACAGTAAAAGTGTCTTCAAATATATAAAACAAAAAAGAGTGGCTAAGGTAAATATTGGTCCTTTGGAGGATGAGAAGGGAGTTTTAATAATGGGAGATGGGGAAATGGCTGAGGAACTGAACTGTTTTTTTGGGACGGTCTTCACAGTGGAAGACACAAATAACATGCCAGTGACTGATGGAAATGAGGCTATTGCAGGTGAGGACATGAAGATTATTGTTATCACTAAGTAAGTAGTGATGGCAAGCTAATGGAGCTAAAGGTAGACAAGTCTCCTGCCCTGGTGGAATGCATCCCAGAGTGCTAAAATAGATGGCTAGGGAAATTGCAAATGCACTAGTGATAATTTATCAAAATTGACGAGACTCTGGGGTGGCCCCGGCGGATTGGAAATTAGCAAACGTGACAGCACTGTTTAAAAATGTAGGTAGTCAGGGAGCGGGTAATTATAGGTCAGTTAGCCGAACTTCGGTCGTAGGGAAGATGCTGGAATCTATCATCAAGGAAGAAATAGCGAGGCATCTGGATGGAAATTGTCCCATTGGGCAGACGCAGCATGGGTTCATAAAAAGAAAGTTGTTCCTAACTAATTTAGTGGAATTTTTTGAGGGCATTACCAGTGCGGTAGATAACGGCGAGCCAATGGATGTGGTATATCTGGATTTCCAGAAAGCCTTTGACAAGGTGCCACACAAAAGAGATCTGCATCAGATAAAGATGCATGGCATTAAGGGTAAAGTAGTAGCATGGATAGAGGATTGATTAATTAATAGAAAGCAAAGAATGGGGACTAATGGGTGTTTCACTGGTTGGCAATCAGTAGCTAGTGGTGTCCCTCAGGGTTCAGCATTGGGCCCACAATTGTTCACAATTTGCATAGATAATTTGGAGTTGGGGGACCATGGGCAATGTGTCCAAGATTGCAGACGACACTAAGATGAGTGGTAAAGCAAAAGGTGCAGAGGATACCGGAAATCTGCAGAGGGATTTGGATAGGTTAAGTGAATGGGCTAGGGTCTGGCAGATGGAATACGATGTTGACAAATGTGAGGTTATCCATTTTGGTAGGAATAATACCAAAGGGGATTATTATTTAAACAATAAAATATTAAAACATGCCGCTGTGCAGAGAGACCTGGGTGTGCTCGTGCATGAGTCGCAAAACGTTGGTTTACAGGTGCAACAGGTGATTAAGAAGGCAAATTAAATTTTGTCCTTCATTGCTAGAGAGATGGAGTTTAAGACTAGGGAGTTTATGCTTCAATTGTATAATGTGTTAGTGAGGCCACACCTGGAGTATTGTGTTCAGTTTTGGTCTCCTTACCTGAGAAAGGACGAATTGGCGCTGGAGGGTATGCAGAGGAGATTCACTAGGTCAATCCCAGAGTTGAAGGGGTTGGATTACGAGGAGAGGTTGAGTATACTGGGACTGTACTCGTTGGAATTTAGAAGGATGCGGGGGATCTTATAGAAACATAGAAATTATGAAGGGAATAGATAGGATAGATGCGGGCAGGTTGTTTCCACTGGCGGGTGAAAGCAGAACTAGGGTGCATGGCCTCAAAATAAGAGGAAGTAGATTTAGGACTGTGTTTAGGAGGAACTTCTTCACCCAAGGGTTGAGAATCTATGGAATTCCTTGCCCGGTGAAGCAGTTGAGGCTCCTTCATTAAATGTTTTTAAGATAATGATAGATCGTTTTTTGAAGAATAAATGGGTTAAGGGTTATGGTGCTCGGGCCGGAAAATGGAGCTGAGTCCAAAAAAGATCAGCCATGATCTCATTGAATGGCGGAGCAGGCTCGAGGGGCCAGATGGCCTACTCCTGCTCCTAGTTCTTATGTTCTTACGTTCTTATAAATGGAGACATGGTTCAATTTTACAAATGCTTGCAAATTGTCACGGCTAGCATGTCCAGCAGCATGGATTCATGCATCAATTAATTAATCTGCATATACTGTAATTTTAACAGATACAAAGTCTTATGCAATAATGATTAAAGAAGAGTCAATTGAAGTAGAGAGTGGTGTTGCTCAGTGCATTTCAGAATGCGACTGCAGCTGTTTGTTAAAAAAGTAAACACAGTCTCATGCAGTCATAACTGAGAATGGGCGAATTGTAGTATGTATAGAAACATGGTCCTTCTTATTCAAATGTTAACTGCAGAGAGCATTACATACACAGATATAATGCTAAGGGAAAGATAAAACGAAACATGGCCCTGTACAATCATTCCAGGAACAAGACCCAAGGTAATAAAATTTGTTACATGGTTAGGTAGAGTGACAACTGAAGCAGGGATGAATGTCATACTACAAAACACAATGTGCAATAAAATATAAATAAAAACATGGTCTAACTACAAGTAAAGTTCAACTAGAGTAATGATAGAAGCCACAGAAGCATGATCTAATGTATTAATAACTGGTATATTATCGAAATATGCAAACACTGAGAGAGTCTAATTTAGAGAGAAGTGAGAAAGCACCTATTTTATTTCAACAATGATCTGAGCAGCGCGGTAATAAATTAGATCCACCCATTGCACGATTAATATTGGCATTGTCTCGCACAGTATAACTAAAACAGAGTGTAGCGCAACATTTACAGGTACAGAACTGGCATTAAATAAACAGTGCCGGCGGTGTACCGGAATTACTAAAACAGGGCCTTGATCAATACAAGTGGAGGACAGTGCAGTGCAGTGGAAACCGAGAATTTCCTCCCACAGTCCAGGTTAGGTGGATTGGCCATTCTGAAAGATTTCCCCTGAGTGTGGAAAGATTAGGTGGGGTTATGGGGATAGGGTGGAGGACTGGTCCTGAATGGGGTGCCGTTGTGGAGGGCCGGTGCAGACTCGATGGGCCGACTGGCCTCCTTCTGCACAGTCTAAATTCCATGATTCTATGAAAAGACCGGGATTCACAATAACTCGGGCAGGGTTCTAATGCAGGGATTACTGTTACAGGGTAAATATTCATAAGAGCGGAGACAGGGCGTTCAGCAATAATTAATGGAGGGGAGTCCAGAATCGAGGTCACAGCCTCAGGATATAGATCAGGAGAAATCTATTGGCCTGGAGTGGTGAGCCTGTGGAATTCTCTACCACACAAAACAGTTGAGGACAAAACTTTGTATGTTTGCTGGAAGGAATTATATATAGCTCTTGTGGCTATAAGGATCAAAGGATATGGAGGGCAAGCGAGAACAGTTTACTGAGTAGGACGATCAGCCATGATTATAATGAATAGAAGGGCAAGTTCAAGGGGCCGAACGGCCTACTCCTTCACCTATTGTCTATGCTTCTATACTTCTATGTTTCAATGTAATGCAACAAAGCCTAAATTCTATATAAACTGAAGCAGGATCTAGTACAGTAATTCCTGATACAGGTTCTAGATTAATATAAACTGAGACAGGGGCGCGTGCAGTGATTTCTGATAGGGTCTAGAGTAATGTAAATTTAGACAGGGTTCTAGACCCACTAATTGCTGATAGAGTGTCGAGATTATTATAAAGTGAGACAGATTCTAGTGCCGTAATTATTTGATGCAGTGTCTAGATTAACGTAAACCGTGATAAGGTCTAATGCAGTGATTACTGATTCAGGGTATACATTCGGACAAAGCGAGACAGGTTCGATTGGTGGGTCGGCCCAAGATTAATGTTTATCAATGTAGGGCCGAATGTGGTGTTCACCTTTGCACGCTTGAGATTATATACATTAAGACATATGTGGGTTTTTTCTGAGTGTTTGTGTGTGTGGACATTTTCACACCAAAATCTTGCAGAAACAGTTCCTTTGTTTTATACACCAATTAATGGGACGGAGTATGGTGAACTTTGCTCTCCACATACTCTGCGTTTTTCGTGCCCTGCAAGTATCTGATGGCATGGCGTAGAGGAAGCTTTACTCTCTTCCTTAAGTGTGCTTTACCTGTCCTTCACATGTTAGATGGCGGAAATTGTGGAGGGGGCTTTACTCTGTACTGTACCTGTCCTTCGAGTATTTGTGGGGAGATTGTTAAGGGCGTTACTCACGTAACAGAATCTTTACTGTTGGTGCCCTGGGAGTATATAATGCGACAGGGTCAGGAAGCTTTATTCTTTATCGAAACCTGTGATGCATTGCCATGAGAGTGTTTGGTGGATCAGTGTGCAGGAAGGTTTGCTCTGTATACAAACCTGTACTATAACTGAACTGCGATGAATTGACGAAATAGTTCAGACAAGCAGAGCGTTACTAAACCTGTCCTTGGAATTCTGATGGGACGCCAGCGAATGGAAAGGCCTGGGACTAATGTCTTAATATCTGTGTCATATTTGAAAAGTGAGCAAAACTGATGCTCATGTGATGAAAGTGGCAGGAGCAGAATGTGTACAAAGTGACCAAGGGACAGTTATGAACAATTGTTTCAGATTGGGTGGGGTACAGAGTGCTATTCTCCAGTGGGTAATATTAGCAGCTTTTTCTGTTATATTAATGGACAGGACTCGGGACTCGGGTTCACAGGATATGAATTGAAAAGTTTGCATTTGTCCTCCCAAATTGACAATGTAGTAAACAGGGAAGAGGATTACATACATAGATACATAGAAGTTAGGGGCACGAGGAGGCCTTTTGGCCCTTCGAGCCTGCTCCGCCATTTATCACGATCATGGCTGATCATCCAACTCAATAGCCTCATCCTGCTTTCTCCCCATAGCTTTCATCCCATTCTCCCCGAGTGCTATATCTAGCCGCCTGCTTGCATATATTCAATGTTTTTAGGACCCCAACTTTTTTTTCCTTGGTGAATGAATTCCACAGGCTCACCACTCTTTGGGTGAGAATGTCTCCTTATCTGCTTCTGAAATGGTTTACCTGAATTCCTTCGGACTATGACCCCTGGTTCTGTCACACACATCGGTCGTAACATCCTTCCCTGCATCTACCACTGTCTAGTCTGCCTATAAGAATTTTATAAAGTCTCTATGAGGATCCCCACTCATTCTTCTGGCACTCCAGCGCACACAATCCTAACTTAGGCAATCTATCCTCCTATGATAAGTCCTGCGTTCCGTGCTGTTGTAACAAGGATTGCATCCAGCTAGTCTGCAACAGGTTTTTCATGTACACAGGCAGATATAGTGGCAGATAAAATTCAATACTGAGAAGTGATGCATTTTAAACTAATTTTGCGGGGGGGGGGTCGTTTGTATGAAAATTGGAAAACCAAAGTTAAAAGAGAAGGGGAGTGCAGGTTATGATCAAGACATAACCGAGTGAAAACGGGCTGAGGGCTCAGGGGATGTTAGTAAAGTTTCCTGAACACTTGCCAGAGTAGGGTAGTATGGAATAGTGGCAGGTATGCAATCTTCAGGCCACAGCAGAAAACTGGAGAACGATGAGAAGGGATGGTCAACGCAGAACTGAGGTGTTTTTTACCGAAATGTGCGGAGTATATGGAACAAGGTAAATTACCTCATTGGACACATTGAAATTGGCCGGTCCGATGTTGTGGACATCACAGAGACGTGGTTTGCGAAGGGATCAGGGCTGGGATCTAAATATCCAAGGATATGTGTCTTATCGAAAGGACAGGTAGATGGGAAAGGTGGCGGGGTTGCATTGTGAGTGAATGAAATTAATTCGATAACAAGAAGCAGTTTAGGGTCAGAAGGCATAGAGTCCCTATGGGCAGAGTTGACGAATCGCAAAGGTAAAAAGACACTGATGAGAGTTACGTCAACCCCCGAGCCGTCGTCAGAATGTGGGGCACAAATAAATCAGGAGATATAAAAACGCATGTAAGGAGGCAATATTACCATAATCGTGGGGGAGTTCAATATTCAGGAGGGCAGGAAAAGTCAGGTTGGTAGCAAATCCCAAGAAATTAAATTTGTGGAATATCGACGAGAAGTTTTTTTCGGAGCAGCTTGTGATCGAGCCCAGTCGGGAACAGGCAATTCTGCATTCGGCGATGTGTAATGAGGTAGACTTGAGGAGGGAAACTGAAGGCGAAGGAACCCTCACGGGGCAGAGAATTCACCCTGCAGTTTGTGAGGTAGAAGCTGGAATCCAATGTAACGGTATTACAATTGAATAAAAGGTAACTACAAAGATAAAGGAGGAGCTGGCCAGAGTTGATTGGAAAGGGAGCCCAGCAGGGAAGACAGTGGACAGCAGTGGCAGGACGTTTTTGGGGATTATTCGCGAGGCACTGCACAAATTCATCCCAAGGAGGAGGAACCATGCTGAGGGGAGGACAAGGCATCCATGGTTGACAAGGGAAGTTAAGGGACAGCATAAAAGCAAAGGTGCAAGCAGGACAATGTGGCGAACATTAATGGGATGCCAGAGGATACGGAAGCCTTTAAAAGCTGATGTAATGTAAAAGCAAATAAAGATTTTTATTCTTACTTTTGAACTGAGGGCACTGTTTCTACGTTTTCAGACGATGCAAAGATACATAGAGGGACAGATTGTGCTCAGGAAGCAGAGAGGATGTAGAAAGACCTGGTCAGGCTAAGAGAGTGGGCAAAGCAGTAGCAGATAGAATACAATGTAGAAACGTTTGATGTTGTGCACTTTGGAGGAAACATAGAGTATTCTCTAATTCGGGTAGGGCTTAGGAAATCAGAAACTCAAATGGACTTAGGAATTCTAGTTGAGGACTCTCTTAAGGTTAACATGCAGGATCAGTTGGCAGCTAGGAAGGCAAATACAATTTTAGCATTCATGTTGCGAGGGCTAGATTACAAGAGCAGGTATATAACTGTTGAGGCTGTGTAAGACTCTGGTCAGATACCATTTGGAATAATGTCAGCAGTTTTGGTCCCCATTTCTAAGGAAGGGTGTGCTGGCCTTGGAGAAGCTACAGAGGAGAATCACAAGACGGACCCTCGGAATGACGGACTTCTCATAAAAGGAGCGGTTCAGGACTCTGGGTCTGGACTGGATAGAGTTTAGAAGGATGAGGTGCTGTGGGGGGAGGGGACGCGGGGGGCCGGGGGGGTGGGAGGTCTCATTGAAACTTACAGAATAGCGAGAGGCCTAGTAGGTGAAACTAGAACCCGAGGGCACAGCCTCAGATTTAAGGGACGATCTTTCAAAACTGAGAAGAGGAGCAATTCATTCAGCCAGAGGGTCTTGAATCTGTGGAACTCATTCCAGCAGAGGGCTGTGGAGGCGAAATCACTGTGATTGAATCTCGTGCAGTGATTGCTGATACAGGGTCTAGATTAACATAGTAAGAAGTCCAGTGTCTTCAAGATAGAGAAAGACAGATTATTGATTAATAAGGGGACCAGGGATTGTGGGGAGAAGGCAGGGAGAATGGCGATTAGAACATAACAGTCATGATTGAATGCAGAGCAGGCTCGATGGACCGAAAGGCCGGGTTCTGCTGCTTGTGTCTTATGGTTGTATGGTCGGAAGACCATCTATGGACAATCTTAGAATAGATAGGTGCTAGATTGCCATCGCAGATATGGTGGGTGGAAGGGCATCTTTCTATACTGTACAACGCTCAGACCTCCATGACTCTATGACAGGGTCTAAAGCAATGATCACTCACACAGTGTTTAGATTAACCTAAATTGAGATTGAATCTCGTGCAGTGATTGCTGATACAGGGTCTAGATTAACATAGTAAGAAGTTTTACAACATCAGGTGAAAGTTCGACAGGTTTGTTACAATCACTAGCTTTCGGAGCGCAGCTCCTTCCTCAGGTGAATGTACACCTGAGTAATTCTCCTGAGGACAGGAGCAGTGCTCCGAAGCTAGCGTTTTTAACAAAGTGTTGGACTTTACCTGGTGATGTAAGACTTCTTACTGTGCTCACCCCAGTCCAACGCCGGCATCTCCACATCATAGATTAACATAAACCGAGACAGGTTCTAGTGCAGTGATTACTGATACAAAGTTTGATTAACCTTAAATGAGGTAGGATCTAAAGCAGCGATTATTGATGCAGGATCTAGAATATATAAACTGAGGCAGGGTCCATTGCAGTCATTCCTGGTCAGGGTCTGGCTTAATATATGTGAGAAGAGTTATTCGGCCAGATGATTAAAAACGTGATCGACGAGGCAGGTTATAGGATGATTTAATAAGGGAATTGAGGTAAAGAGGAAGTAGGGAATGAATACCAGCGCTTAGGGCCGAGACGCAGGAAGACATCGCAAAGTGAACCAAATAATTCTGAAGATAACAATAGGTCTTGATCAATTGGAGTTGCAAAATTAAGAAAAAGGTTTCATATGTACACCTGTACGAAACAGTCAATATGTTTTTTGCAGCGATTTTAATTTTTCTTCTTAACCAGATGAGTGTTGTATGATTGAGTGGACATTTCTCCTATGGGTGCCCACAATTACCATCGTGGCCATACTGTGAGAACACGGTTCTGTCTAACTCTGCCAGTGCATCAGGTGATTGGTTAATATAAATCGAGGCAGGAAAATAATCATCATCGTGAAAAAAACGTTCCAATCGATAGAGTGTAACACAAGAGTAAATTCATCATTTTGAACAAAACAGAGATTTCCACTAAATTTTGGAAATTGCAGTGCATCGGTGTTCATACGTAGGCCTGTCCCTCAAGACCAGCTCATTCCTGGGATGTTGGGTAAAATATTCAACTCAATATTGCCCACATAATAGCAGAGCAAATACACATGCAATGCAACTACTTAGAGATATTAACAAGAATTAACATAATCTCAAAATCAACGATGATTGTACTTGGAGATGCAAGCAAACATATTCAATCATTTATAACATCGAGAGGCAACAGGAACATGGTCCGGTGTAATATAAACAGAGACAGGCCCTGGTGTGATGTAAATATATAAATTCCTGTGGAATATAAAAGAGGCGGTACTTAATGTAATATAATCCTATGCATGTTATAGCGTATTATTAATTGAGTGTAGCCAAACAGAAGAATATAGTATAGGACAGGGCAGGGTTACTTTAATAGAAATAAAGACAGGGTCTCATTCAACATGAGAAGAAATCGATTTCATGTAATACAGTGACATAGAAAATAGAGCAGGAGTAGATCATTCTGCTCGTCAAGCCTGCTCCGCTATTCATCTCTGATCATGGCTGATCATCCACCTCAGTATCCTGTCCCACTTTCCCCGATATCATTTGATCCCTTCAGAGTTTTGATCCCCAAGAGCTTTATCTAACTCCTTCTAGAAAACATACAATACTTTGGACTTAACTTCGTTCTGTGGTAGAGAATTCCACAGGTTCACGACTCCCAGGGTGAAAATATTGCTCCTCATCTCAGTCCTAAATGGTTTACCTCGTATCTTAGACCTCGTTCTGGCTTCCCTGCCATCGGAACATTGATTAATTAGGAAACCGTCCTGATTTTGCCAGTGAGGGTCAGATGCCGATAATGAATTTTAAAAACTGCAAAGTGCTGCAAATTCCGGAAATCTGAAACACAAACAAAAAGAGCTCAGCAGATCAGTGAGCATCAGCAGAGAGAGAAACAGATTCACATTTCAGGTGGACTACCTCATTGACATAATTCAAAAGAGTAGAGCTGATTTTCCCAGTGTCCTCGACCAATGTCCGTTCTTCATCTAAAATCACAGATTAGTTGGTAACTTATCACATCTCAGTTTGTTGGAGCTTGCTGTTCGCAAATTCCCTGCTCTGTTTCCAACACTACAGCAGTGACTAAATTCAGCAAAAATATATCAGTGAGTTTTAAGGGCTTTGGGATGACCTGAGGTCGGGTAAAGCGTTTTACAAAAACAAGCTTTTTCCAAATGTTAACATTTTAAATGTAAGTTTATATGTTGAAATATCTGAGAATTGATGTGACTGTCCTCTGCCTGATGTTTGAATTCATCTACTTTAAATCGGTTAATATTTCAATCAAATTAACATTCAGTGGAATAACAGCCTGGTTAAAGATGCTTTATTAATTGAGGCATCAGAACTTTCAGAAAGAATACTTAATTTAAACGTATTTTTTATTTCAATTAAGTAACAGCTGTTTCTAATGGAAGTTTGCTATACATTTTATTATACTGTCAATATGCTTAAAATAAACTGCTATTTTGAGTTGAAACTAATCAATGCATGAATGTGTTTATCTCGTTTTGCTGACATGAACACTTCATTGTGACCAGTGAGGTGTTTATGTAAATAAACACAGAAATAGAAGTGCCAGATTAGATTGTGGACTGACATTATCACAACATCTATATCCCCACCGACACAGCACAGAAATAGAGATAAAGATGTAAATAGAACAACGGATTCCAGTAGTAGTTGTTTTTGGACATTTGTCTCTTCATCAGTTATATGAGAAAAATGCCATGATGATATCCATGTTCAGAATTAGCAAAGATTCCCTCCAATCTCGAAATATAATGACAAGCGAAATGTGTTCATAGAGTTTTCCTGAATCTGATATATGTACCTTTCTCCTAACTGGTTCTGTCTCATGTCTCTCCACGATGGGTCATTGTTTTTATTCGACAACTTGAAGTCAACATGCGCCCAATATATTCTCTCAGCCTAAACTCACCCCATTGGTTTCCAACTAAATGTATCGAATCTAATGAATTGGAATACATAGAGGGGGTTTTACTCTAAAATGGTGGTTGGAGCATTCAATTACCCTGTAGTGTTTAATGAGAACTGTAGAGAACATTTACTCTGTATCTAACCTGAGCTGCACAGAGTAGTGAGGATTTGATGTGGCAGTGACAAAGGATCGTTCCCTATATCGAACGGGCTGACAGAGATAGATAGTTTCTTGATTAATAAGGGGATCAGGGGTTATGGTGAGAAGGCAGGAGATAGGCTATTAGAAACATAACAGTCATGATTGAATGCGGAGCACACTCTATAGGCCAAATGGTCTAATTCTGCACCTGTGTCATATGGGTTTATGGTATAAAGCCCATCTATTGACGATCTTAAAATAGATAGGTACCTGATTGCCATCGCAAATATGGTGGGTGAAGGGCATCTTCCTGTATTGTAAACCTCTAACTTTTCATGACTCTATGACAAGGTCTAAAATTATTATCACTCATACAGGGTGGCAATTAACCTAAACTAATCTAATATTTTTTTTGCCACAAGGTAGCTGACATTAGCACTGCAATGAAGTCACTGTAAAAAGTTCCTAGTCGCCATATTCCGGTGCCTGTTCGGGTACACAGAGGGAGAATTCAGAATGCCCAAATTACCTAACAGCACATCTTTCGGACTTGTGGAGGAAACCGGAGCACCTGATGGAAACACACACAGACACGTTGAGAACGTGCAGACTGCTCACAGACTGGAACTCTGGCGCTGTGAAGTAACAGTGCTGCTGAGATTGGACCTATTGAAGTGATTACTGATGCAGGGTCTAGACTAACATAAACCCAGACAGGCTCTCGTGCAGTAATTACTGATACAAAGGTTGATTACCCTTATATGATATAGGTTAAAGAGCAGTGATTATTGTTTCAGGGTTTGGAATATTATAAGCAGGGGTAGGGTCTATTTTAGTCATTCCTGCTGTAGGATCTGGATTAATATATGTGCAAATATATGGGCAACACGGTAGCATTGTGGATAGCACAATCGCTTCACAGCTCCAGGGTCCCAGGTTCGATTCCGGTTTGGGTCACTCTCTGTGTGGAGTCTGCATATCCTCCCCATGTGTGCGTGGGTTTCCTCCGGGTACTCCGGTTTCCTCCCACAGTACAAAGATGTGCAGGTTAGGTGGATTGGCCATGCTAAATTGCCCTTAGTGTTGGGTGGGGTTACTCGGATATGGGGATAGGGTGGAGGTGTTGACCTTGGGTAGGATGCTCTTTCCAAGAGCCGGTGCAGAGTCGATGGGCCGAATGGCCTCTTTCTGCACTGTAAATTCTATGTCTAAAGAGTTATTAGGTCAGATGATTAAAAACTTGGTTGACGAGCAGGTTATATGGGATAATTTTATTAAGGGAATTGAGGTAAAGGGGAGTGGGGAATGTATACCAGAGTTTAGGGCCGAGACGCATGAAGACATCGCAAAGTGAAACAATTAATTCTGAACATAACATAACGTCTTGATAAATTACAGTTGCAAAACTCAAGAACAATATCTTATATGAACACCTACACGAACGGCCAATACCTTTTATCAGCGAATTCACTTGCTCTTCTGAGCCAGATGAGAGTTCTATGATTGGGTGGATATTTAACCTGTGGGTGCCAATCTGGTGATTCTGTGAGAGCACTGTTCAGTCTAACACTGCCAGCATATCAGATGATTGGTGAATATAATACTAGGCAGGAAAATAATCCCCACCATGAAAACAACTTTCCAATGGATAGAGTGTAACACAAGAGTAAATTCATCATTTTGAACTAAATAGAGTTTTCCATTAACTTTTGGGAAGTGCTATGCACCGGTGTTCATATGTAGACCAGTCCCGCAAGCCCAGTTCATTACTGGGATGTTGGTAAAATATTAACCTCAATATTACCCACATGATAGCAGAGCAAATACACATTTCATAGAACTACTTATAGGTATTAACAAGAATTAATATAATCTCCAAATCAACAACGATTGTACTCGTACAAACAAGCAAAAATATACAATCATAGGGCAGCACGGTGGCACAGTGGTTAGCGTGGGTTTCACCCCCACAACCCAAAGATGTGCAGGATAGGTGGACTGGGCCATGCTTAATTGCTCCTTAATTGGAAAAAATAATTGGGTACTCTAAATTTAAAATATATATATACAATCATTTGTAATATCGAGACAGGCAACAGGAACATGGTCCGGTAAAATATCAACAGAGATAGGCCCTCGTGTGATGTAAAGAGACAAATTCCTGGGGAACATAAAAGAGGCGGAATTTAATGTAATATAATCCTATGGTGTAGTGTGTATTAATTGAGTGTAACACAAACAGAACAGTGTAGTTTAGACAGCGACAGGGTTTACTTTAATATAAATGAAGACAGAGTCTCATTCGACATGAGAAGAAACAGATTTGATGTAAGACAGTGACATAAAAAATAGAGCCGGAGTAGACCATTCTGCCCTTCGAGCCTGCTCCGCTTTTCCCCGTTTCATTTGGGCCCTTCAGAGCTTTGATCCCCAAGCGCTATGTCTAAATCTTTCTTTAAAACATGCAATACTTTCGACTCAACTTCGTTCTGTGGTAGAGAATTCCACAGATTCACGACTCCCAGGGTGAAGATATTGCTCCTCATCTCAATCCTAAATAGTTTACCTCGTATTCTTAGATGGTGACCCCTCGTTCTAGCTTCACCCACCATCGGGACCATCCTTTCTGCGTCCGCCATGTCTAGTCCTGTTGCAATTTGATCGGCTTAGAATCATGGGGGAATTAATTGATATCTAATTAATCAGTGTTCTCTGCTTTCTGACCCCCCTGCCAGTGAATCAAGTTTCTTCCCAATTAATCAAACTAAACCATTCTAAATTTTGACCATTTTCACCAGGCCTTCCCATATCCTGCTCGGTTCTAAGGGAAACAATCCCAGCTTCCAACCGCTCTGACCATGCAGCTCGTGAAGTGGGAAGATCAAGTTGCACATATGTTTATGCCTTGCTTGCATTTAGATGTTATTTTTGGAATAACTGATATTTTATATGGAGCCAGTGGAATTCCCATTCATCGTTACCATCGTGTCAGCACAAGACCAGCCTCTGAAAAGTAAATTGACCCATGTAAGACTGGACCCATAGTTTCAACTTTAGATTCCCCGAATAATATTTCAGAATGTCAAAATACAAACCATGATAGGTTAACAGTCTTTTCCCAGTGGAATCACTATCACCTCCCACAACAGATACCTGAGCCCATGATCCAGACCTGTGATCCAATGCAGAAGGAGTGTTTAATGTTCAATTGTTCCATCTTTTAGATGTGATGATATTACAGTCTTTGGGATAATCTCGCAATATTATTACAAAACTGGTAATCTGGAGGCCTGAGCTATTACCCCAGAGACAGGAGTGCTAACTCCACCAGGACATATTGTAATGTTGTGAACAGTTTTGGTCTCCTTATGTAAGGAAATATATTTTGGAGGCAGTCCAGTGAAGGTTATTTCGGTTAATCCCGAGTATGGAGGGATTTTCAAAGCTAGGGGGCGTTTCACAGCACAGAAAGAGATCTTTCGACCCATCGTTAGTTACTCTACCTGTCAGCAAAAAAAGAAGAATCTGGCCTTGAATCCAGAAGGTAAACAGCCAAACATGCTGACCAATAGCACCACAGAGACTGACATGGGGAGAGCATAGGTCGGTTCGACCAACACGCATTGGAGTTTAGAAGAATGAGAGGCGAAGTTACTGAGATATATAGTATTCTCAGGGGGCTCGACAATGTAGCTAGAGGTTGTTCCCGCTTTTGGGAGAGTCTATTTCCATATGCCACAATCTCAGAGTAAGGTGCCACTCATTTCAGACGAGAATGAAGAGGAATTTCTTCTCTCAGAGGGTAGTGATTCTATAGAATTATTTGCCGTAGAGAGTTGGCCTTATTGATGAATAAGTTCAAGGCTGAGTCAGACAGATTTTTCATCAGAAAGGCAATCATGGGTTGTGGGGATAAGTTGGAAACGTGGAGTTGAGGATTTTGTCAGATCAGCAACGATGTCATTGAATGGCAGATCATATTCCATGGGTCGAATGGCCAACTTCTGCTTCTACATCTTATGGTTTTATGGCAGCTGTGGGGACTTTCAATTGAATGAATTAATAAATCAGAAAAAAATCGTCGTGTCATTCATAATACTTATGAATTTAGCGAAATTTCCCAAAGCCCAGAAGATTCACCAACATCCTTCAGGAGAAGAACTCTTCCCTCCTTATCCTATCTGGCCCAAATGTGACTCTAGTTCAACAATGATGGGTTGACTATTAACTATCTCTGATATTGCCGAGCAAGCAAGTCGGTTGACGGGAAGATGCTACAGAAAGTCAAATGTGAATTAAACTGCCCGAAATGCGCCTTATCAAAAAGGTGCTTCACATCCGACTTCTCACGATGGACAGTTAATGCTGACTTTGTCACTGATGGCTATATGGCCGAATGAGTCCAAAACTGTTCAAAGTGCCGCAGATTCTGGAAATCAAAAACAGAAACAACAAAAAAGTCTGCTCAGCAGGTCAGTGAGCATCAGCAGAGAGAGGAACAGATTCACATTTCAGGTGGATTACCTCATTGACTTAATTCTAACGAGCAGAGCTGCTTTTCCCAGTATCTTGGACTAATGTCCGTTCTTCAACTAAAATCACAGAATAGCTGGTCACTTACCACTTCTCAGTTTGTGGGAGCTTGCTGTGCGCAAATTCCTGCTCTGTTTCCGACATTACAGGAGTGACTAAATTCAGCAAAAATATATCACTGAGTTCTAAGGGCATTGGGATGACCTGAGGTCGGGTAAAGCGTTTTACAAAAGCAAGCTCTTTCCAACTGTTTACATTTTAAAATGCAAGTTGCAATTGTCAAAAGATCTGAGATTAATGTGTCTATTCATCTCTCCTCTGCCTGATGTTTTGAGTTATCCACTTTAAATTGGTCAATATTTCAATCAAATTAACATTCAGTGGAAACGAGCTGGTTAGATATGCTTTATTAATAGAGGCTTCATAACTTTCAGAATGAATACTTATTTTAAATGTATTTTTTCTTTCAATTAAGTAACATCTGTTCTAATGGAAGTTTCTATTCATTTTAACCAACTGTCAATATTCTTAAAATACACCTCTATTTTTAGTTGAAACTAATCAATACGTGATTGTGTTTATTTCGTTTTGCTGAAATGAACACTTCATTGTGACCAGTGAGGTGTTTATGTAAATAAACACAAAAATAGAAGTCCCAGTTTTGATTTTGGACTGAGAAAAACAAAGCAAATGTTTCCCCATCAACACAGCACAGAAATAGAGCCAAAGACGCAAATAGATCAACGGATTCCAGTAATGATCGTTTTTCGACATTTTTATTCATCAGTTATATGAGAAAAATGTCATGATGATATCCATGTTCAGAATTAGGAAAGATTCCCTCTAATCTCTAAATGTAAGGACATGCAAAATGTGTTCGTAGAGTTTTCTTGTATCCTATCTCCCTCTCTGTGTTTCTCCTAACTGGTTCTGTCTCATGTCTCTCCACGATGGGTCATTGTGTTTAATCGACAACATGAAGTCAACATGTGGCCAATACATTCTCTCAGCCCGATCTCACCCCGTTGGCTCACAACTAAATGGATTGAATCCAATGAATTGGAATACATAGAGGGAGTTTAACTCTAAATTGTCGTTGGAGCAGTCAATGGCCTTGGAGTGTTTAATGAGAACTGCAGAGACAATTTTACTCTGTATCTAATTTGGGCTGCATATGGTGGCGAGGATTTGAGGTGGGAGGGCCGGAGAATCTTTCCTTGTACTTCACCAAGCTGCCGTGACCTTCGAGCATTTGATTGCCCAGGGGAGAGCAGGCTTTACTTGCATGTCACCTGCACGGAATCTGCCCTGTGAGTGTTTGACATGACTGCACAGGGAGACTTACTCCGTATCTGAACTATGCTGTCCCTGACCTGGATGTGTTTGATGGAAAAATGCACAGGTATCTTTATCCAGTAAATGCACAGGTTTATTTGCCCCACTGTCTAACTGTCTTGGGGATCTCTGAGGAAGAGTGCAGAAGAGGTTTTACCTGGCATAGAACCCTTGATTTCCAGACCTTTAATGTGTTTAAGCGAGTTATGTAGAGGAAATTTCATTCTATGTAATAATAGCTGATTGCCACAAGTAGGCTTCAATGAAGTTACTGTGAAAAGCCCCTAGTCGCCAGATTCCGGCGCCTGTTCGGGGAGCCCGGTATTGGAATTGAGCCCACGCTGATGGCATTGTTCTGCATTGCACGCCAGCTATTTACCCTACTGTGCTAAACCAACCCCGCTTACAATCGGCAGCTGCACTGGGAATGTTTGATGGGGGCAGTGTGATTGAAGAAGTCCTGGCGAAGTTTTGTCTTCAACCACTGATCCAACTGTCCTGCGAGTGTTTGAAGGGACAGTAGGCCCTGCCTCTGTATTGTACCTGGCCGTGAACCCGTCTCTGTTTGTGTTATACTACCTCGTACCTGTGTCAGTTTATATTCAATAAGGACACTTTTATATTTGTTCATATAAAACTAGGCTACCAATTCGAGGATTGTCTTGATCAATAAGGAGTTCAGGAGTTATTGGGAGAAGGCAGGAGAATGGGGTTGAGGAACATGTCGGCCATGATTTAATGCCAGAGCAGCCTCGATGGGTCGAATAGCCTAATTCTGCTCCTATATCCTATGGACTTATGGACCCTGCTGGTTCTGTTCAGATTAACCTAGAACCTGACTCTGTTTCTATTCATTTAAACCTGTATTACATTAGGTACAGCCTCAGTTCTTCACTGGGCCATGTCTCTGTTCATATTAATTTGGACCCGGCCTCAGTCATTGCTGCAGTAGAACATGCACAGTAATGTGGAAAATGGCTGGGGAGGAAATTGTGAAGATAAAAAAAAACTGAGGGAACAGTAATAATGTAAAATTCTTTAGCGAGCAATGCTAATCTATGTCCAGATATGATGTGGAGATGCCGGCGTTGGACTGGGGTGAGCACAGTAAGAAGTCTTACAACACCAGGTTAAAGTCCAACAGGTTTGTTTCAAACACGAGCTTTCGGAGCACGGCTCCTTCTTCAGGTGAATGGAAAGGCTTGTTCCAGAAATGTTTATATAGACACAGTCAGAGATGCCCCGGAATGCGAGCACCTGCAGGCAATCAAATCATCAAAGATGCAGAGAGAGAGGTAACTCCAGGTTAAAGAGGTGTGAATTGTCCCAAGCCAGTTCAGTCGGTAGGCCTCTGCAAGTCCAGGCTTGTTGGTGGGGGCCGAATGTAATGCGACATGAATCCCAGATCCCGGTTGAGTCCGCATTCATGCGTGCGGAACTTAGCTATAAGTTTTTGCTCAGCAATTTTGCGTTGTCGCGTCTCCTGAAGGCCTCCTTGTAGAATGCTGACCCGGAGATCAGAGGCTGAATGTCCTTGACTGCTGAAGTGTTCCCCTACTGGAAGGGAACAGTCCTGCCTGTTGATAGTCGCACGATGCCCGTTTATTCGTTGTCGCAGTGTCTGCATGGTCACGCCAATGTACCACGCTTCGGGACATCCTTTCCTGCAGCGTATGAGGTAGACTACATTGGTCGAGTCGCACGAGTATGCGCCGCGTACCTGGTGGGTGGTGTTTCCACGTGTAATGGTGGTGTCCATGTCGATGATCTGGCATGTCTTGCAGAGATTACCCTGGCAGGGTTTTGTGGTGTTGTGGTTGCTGTTCTGAAGGCTGGGTAATTTGCTGCAAACAATGGTTTGTTTGAGGTTGCGCGGTTGTTTGAAGGCCAGTAGTGGGGGTGTGGGGATGACCTTGGCAAGATGTCCATCCTCGCTGATGATGTGTTGGAGGCTGCGAAGAAGATGTCGTAGTTTCTCCGCCCCAGGAAAGTACTGGACGACGAAGGGTACTCTGTCAGTGGTGTCCCGTGTTTGTCTTCTGAGGAGGTCGGTGCGGTTTTTTGCTGTGGCGCGGTGGAACTGTCGATCAATGAGTCGAGCGCCATATCCCGTTCATACGAGGGCATCTTTCAGCATCTGTAGGTGTCTGTTGCGCTCCTCCTTGTCTGAGCAGATCCTGTGTATACGGAGGGCTTGTCCATAGGGGATGGCTTCTTTAATGTGTTTCGGGTGAAAGCTGGAGAAGTGGAGCATCGTGAGATTATCTGTGGGCTTGCGGTAAAGCGAGGTGCTGAGGTGACCGTCCTTGATGGAGACGAGTGTGTCCAAGAATGGAACTGAATTTGGAGAATAGTCCATGGTGAGTTTGATGGTGGGATGGAACTTATTGATGTCATCGTGTAGTCGTTTCAGTGATGTCTCGCCGTGGGTCCAAAGGAAAAAAATGTCATCGATGTATCTGTTGTATAGCATCGGTTGAAAGTCCTGTGTGGTGAGGAAGTCCTGTTCAAACTTGTGCATGAAGATGTTGGCATATTGAGGTGCAAATTTGGTCCCCATGGCTGTTCCGTGCGTCTGGATGAAGAATTTGTTGTCGAAGGTGAAGACGTTGTGGTCTAGAATGAAACGGATGAGTTGCAGAATTGCGTCTGGAGATTGGCAGTTGTCGGTGTTGAGGACTGAGGCTGTTGCAGCAATGCCGTCGTCATGGGGGATGCTGGTGTAGAGTGCCGAGACATCCATTGTGACGAGGAATGTTCCTGGTTCAACTGGTCCATGGGTGCTGAGTTTCTGTAGGAAGTCCGTCGTGTCGCGACAGAAGCTGGGTGTACCTTGTACGATGGGTTTCAAGATGCCCTCGATGTGGCCAGAGAGGTTCTCACACAGGGTCCCATTGCCTGAAACGATAGGACGGCCTGGTGTGTTGGCCTTGTGTATTTTCGGGAGGCAGTAGAGATCTCCAATGCAGGGATTACGTGGGATGAGAGCACGTAGGGTGTTCTGAAGGTCTGGATCTAAGGTCTTGATCAGTCTGCTGAGTTGGCGGATGTGTTCCTTGGTTGGATCTGCGGGTAACTGCCTGTAGTGTTCCTGGTTGTCGAGTTGTCGGTATACTTCTTTGCAGTAGTCTGTTCTGTTCAGTATGACGGTGGCCCCTCCTTTGTCTGCTGGTTTGATGACGATGTTGCGGTTGGTCTTGAGAGTGCGGATGGCGTTGCGTTGTGCTTGGGTGACGTTTGAGGCTGCCTTGTGATTGCGAGTGATGAATCTGGCATTGACACGACTTCTGACGGCTTGAGCATACATGTCGAGTCTAGGGCAGCGGCCTTCCGGAGGGGTCCAATTTGACTCTTTCCTTTTCGGTTGCTGCACTGCAGATCTCGCGGTCTGCTGTTCCGGTTCATTGGTCGTGTCCCTGGGTTCGCTGTCGGCCTCTTGGGGTCTGTGGAAGAATTCCCGGAGCCTCATTCGCCTGATGAATTCCTCCGTATCTGCCGCGAGACTGATGGGGTCCATTTTGGTGGTGGTGCAGAAATTGAGCCCTCTGCTGAGGACTTCGATTTCGTCTGGTTGAAGGGTGTAGTCTGACAAGTTGACAATGGATTTCCCTGTATTGTTTTCGACTGTTGTACCGGGAGAAGCTTGATTGCTGCTGGTGGTGATGCCAAGTTTCTCAAGCTTCCTGTTCTTGGTGTGCATGTAGGTGGCATAGTATTGCTGTCTCATCTGTTTGGCGGTGTTCCGCAGCTGGTCTGCTGTGTCCTGAGCGCAAGTTGAGAATATGGCCTCTCTCTTGGTTTCCAGGTTGCGTCGACTGCTGTAGAGTTGGTGTACGAGGTGTTTGAGGAGTGTGACAGAGGTGCGGTGGCAGAGTCTTTCAGCGTAGTCTGTGTTGTAAGTCGACTTGAGTGGGTTTTTGATCTGTAGTCCTTTCGGGATCTTGTCTGCTTTTTTGCATCTTTGTAGAAACTGAATGTCAGTGTCTATATGCGCGATCTTCCTGGAGATCCTCTCCACTTTGAGCCGGCAGTTTGCGGTGTCAATGGTAGCCATGATGTGGAGATGCCGGCGTTGGACTGGGGTGAGCACAGTAAGAAGTCTTACAACACCAGGTTAAAGTCCAACAGGTTTGTTTCAAACACGAGCTTTCGGAGCACGGCTCCTTCTTCAGGTGAATGGAAAGGCTTGTTCCAGAAATGTTTATATAGACACAGTCAGAGATGCCCCGGAATGCGAGCACCTGCAGGCAATCAAATCATCAAAGATGCAGAGAGAGAGGTAACTCCAGGTTAAAGAGGTGTGAATTGTCCCAAGCCAGTTCAGTCGGTAGGCCTCTGCAAGTCCCGAAACACATTAAAGAAGCCAACCCCTATGGACAAGCCCTCCGTATACACAGGATCTGCTCAGACAAGGAGGAGCGCAACAGACACCTACAGATGCTGAAAGATGCCCTCGTACGAACGGGATATGGCGCTCGACTCATTGATCGACAGTTCCACCGCGCCACAGCAAAAAACCGCACCGACCTCCTCAGAAGACAAACACGGGACACCACTGACAGAGTACCCTTCGTCGTCCAGTACTTTACTGGGGCGGAGAAACTACGACATCTTCTTCGCAGCCTCCAACACATCATCAGCGAGGATGGACATCTTGCCAAGGTCATCCCCACACCCCCACTACTGGCCTTCAAACAACCGCGCAACCTCAAACAAACCATTGTTTGCAGCAAATTACCCAGCCTTCAGAACAGCAACCACAACACCACAAAACCCTGCCAGGGTAATCTCTGCAAGACATGCCAGATCATCGACATGGACACCACCATTACACGTGGAAACACCACCCACCAGGTACGCGGCGCATACTCGTGCGACTCGACCAATGTAGTCTACCTCATACGCTGCAGGAAAGGATGTCCCGAAGCGTGGTACATTGGCGAGACCATGCAGACACTGCGACAACGAATAAACGGGCATCGTGCGACTATCAACAGGCAGGACTGTTCCCTTCCAGTAGGGGAACACTTCAGCAGTCAAGGACATTCAGCCTCTGATCTCCGGGTCAGCATTCTACAAGGAGGCCTTCAGGAGACGCGACAACGCAAAATTGCTGAGCAAAAACTTATAGCTAAGTTCCGCACGCATGAATGCGGACTCAACCGGAATCTGGGATTCATGTCGCATTACATTCGGCCCCCACCAACAAGCCTGGACTTGCAGAGGCCTACCGACTGAACTGGCTTGGGACAATTCACACCTCTTTAACCTGGAGTTACCTCTCTCTCTGCATCTTTGATGATTTGATTGCCTGCAGGTGCTCGCATTCCGGGGCATCTCTGACTGTGTCTATATAAACATTTCTGGAACAAGCCTTTCCATTCACCTGAAGAAGGAGCCGTGCTCCGAAAGCTCGTGTTTGAAACAAACCTGTTGGACTTTAACCTGGTGTTGTAAGACTTCTTACTATGTCCAGATAAACGTCATAATCTGTCTTGTCAGCACCCTAGATGCATGCACATAGAACCGCAGATCTCTCTGATGTTCTTGCAGCCAATTCAAATTGTACAACGGAACTTCTATTGCCTGGGCCTAGTGCAATAAACGAAGGAAATGGAATAGTTGTAATTGTGCAACATAAACGATATGTTTCAAATGATGTAATAGGACCTTGGCTTCACCAGTAACGTCAGAATGTGGTGTTGAGCCCTCTTACTGAACCATTGCATTGATATTGAGTAAGTACACCCACAGTGCTGAAAGGAAGGGAGTTCCAGGATTTTGACCAGTGACAGTGAAGGAACAGAGACATAGTTCCCATCAAGATGGTGTGTGGCTTGGTGGGAACTTGCAGGTCCTGCTGTTACAATGAATCTGCCGGGCCTGCTCCTTTCAGATGGCTGAGTTCGTGGGTTTTCAAGGTGCTTTCTAAGGAGATCCTTGTATATCGTTCACGCTGCTAGAATTGTACACCCGTGATTAAGGGAGCGAATATTTAAGCTGGTGGATGGGGTGTTCGTCGAGACGGCTGCTTTGTCCAGGATGGCGTTGCGATTCTCGAAATTGCTTGAGGAACACATTTCAGACAAATGGAGGACATTCAATAAACTCCTGACTTCTGCCGTATAGATGATGGATAGGATTTGGGAAGTCTGGAGGTGAGAGACTCACCGCAGAATTTCCAGCCACTGACCAGCTCTTGTAGCCACATTATTTAAAAGGTTCTTCCAATTCAGTTTTTAATCAATGATAATCCAGAGGATGTTTATAGTGGGGGATTACATCGCGGTAGTGTCATTTAAAATCCAGGGGAGATGGTTAGCATCTCCCTTTTTGGGATGGTCATTCCCTGACAGTTGTCAGCCCAAGCCTGAATGTTGTCCAAGTCTTGTTACATATGAAGACAGACTGCTTCAGTATTTTTGGAATGGAATATGGTGCAGAACATTGGGTAATCATCAACGAACATTCCCACTTCTGACCTTATGATGAAGGGTGAAGCTAGGGCCGGGGGCACTATGCTAGGACACTATACGTGACAGGATGCTCCTTGACACTTTTCATGAAGTTGCTGATGATCGAATGCGGACTGATGGGCCAATAATTGGCCGGGTTGGATTTTTCCTGCCTTTTCTGGACGGGTCAGGTTTGCCAATGTTACACATTGTTGTGTACATGCCAGTGCTGTACCTGCACTGGAGCAACTTGTCTGGGGCGCAGCCAGTTCTGCAGCACAAATCTTCAGCCTTGTTGCTGGAATGCTGCCAGGAATAATAACATTTGCAGCGCCGTCAGCCATTTCTTGATGTCATGTGGCGTGAATCAAATTTGCTGAAGACTGACATCCATGATGATGCAGACCACCGGAGGAGGCCGAGATGGATCATCCTCGGCAAGGCTGACAGAATCTTTCAGTCTTGTTTTTTGCACCGATGTGCTGGGCTCCCCCATAATTGAAGAGGGGAATTTTATTGAGGCTCCTATTCCAGCTTTTTGTTTATTTGTTGATTACTATTCAGGACTGGATGTGGCATTGAAAATGGTATCACAGTGATTATGTGGCGTACGCATTGAGATAGATAGAACAGTACAGCACAGAACAGGCCCTTTGGCCCTCAATGTTGTGCCGAGCCATGATTACCCTACTCAAACCCACGTATCCACCCTATACCCGTAACACGACTCGTGTGACCATGGCCGATTTAGGGACCACACTGGAAATGTGCAAACCATCTCTTTTTACATTGGAGAGACTTGGATGCTCTGTCTTTAAGAGAACTGCCGCATTTCTGATTGTCTCCGGCCAGTAAATATCCATAATGCATTGCGGACAATAAAGATGACATTTGCTGAGCTATTTTTCTTCACAGGTGCAGGTATCCCTTGTTTCACAGACATACAAC
Source organism: Scyliorhinus canicula (assembly GCF_902713615.1). NCBI lineage: Eukaryota > Metazoa > Chordata > Chondrichthyes > Carcharhiniformes > Scyliorhinidae > Scyliorhinus > Scyliorhinus canicula. The sequence goes on from NW_024055461.1 coordinate 1,275,442, forward strand.
ACGGTTCTGAGAGTTCAGGCCTAATAAACCATCAGCTTGTTCCAATGGGTCAGCTTGATGTTATTCCATGGGCATTCAATTAGTAAAACAAAGGTCGTAACTGTTTTTCCCCATGAATTACATTCTACATCAAGGCAGTCTCTCACCATGGAAACTCGGGAGCAGAATCTGCTCACCGGCTCTTATTTAGTGTGGCCATGGCGAAAGTGCAACTCCTTGACCCACAACCACGATTTTCCTCATGCTTATGGTAAGGAAGAACAAGATACAGGCACCGAGGACACAGTCCATGAGTCTCTGAATATGATGTTTTGTTTTGATGATCGAATTTTCAGAGTAGAGGAATTCTTTGATGAGGATGTATTGTGATTATGTCTCCGTTTTGATAACTGAGAGGTTGTAGAGGTTGCAGCCTGACCGAGTGTGTTAATGGATTTTATTCTTGTCTTCATGTAAGGCGAAGATCAGCAGCATGGAGAGGAAGCTGCCGAATAGAGGTGGGTGTGGGACATGGTCCTCTTTCACTCAATTATTCACTTAGAATCTGTCGGAAGTGGAATGATCACTCTGTCCCGTGCAGTGCATTTTACCATGGAAGGAGTGAATGCGACAGGGGAGCTTCAGCAGTCAGCCAATTTCCCCCAAATCATATAGCCCCTACTCTGTGGACAGTGTCGAATATTTATCGAGATTGACGAAAGTAAGGTGAAGAGGTAGGCATGTGGCAGAGGGAGCAGATCATGTCCAGAGTAAACCTTGTGACGCAAACACAGCACAATTCTTCCAGCAACATTTGGCCTGAAAGCAGATGAAGTGTTTAAAGTATGACCATTGGAAAGGCCTTCCCAGTGCTGCTATGAGTGAGTTATGTCAATGGTTGCTGCAGTCTCCTCTGTCCACTTTATTTTCAGATATTGGTTATGATTTTGCATCATGAATCTCCTGTGGGATGGGTTATATCTTCCAGGAGAGAAGGCGTCGGTCATAAATGTTCAGAAACATAGCAATAATATTCACCAATTTTCATTCATTTATGAATATAAATAATTAGATTCACAAATTGCCAGCGTTCCATAAAGTACAGTTTTAAATTAAGTTATACGGTGTGGCCATCGAGGGCTAGGCCATGACTTATTGTCCATCGCTAATTGCCTTTCACAAAGAGGCGGTGAACTGCTTGTTTGAACCTCTGCAGTCACTCTAGTGTAGGTACACCGACGATGCTGTTCGGGAGGCAGTTGTAGGTTTTTGAATCAGCGACACTGAAGATTCTGTGATATATTTCCAAGTCAGGATAGTGAGTGATCTAGAGGGGAATTTCCAGGTGGTCATCTTCCCATGTGTCAGCTGCCTTTTCCTTCTAGAAGGTAATGGTCCTGGGTATAGAAAGTGTTTCAAGGGAGACTTGCTGCGCTCCTGCAGCTCATCTTGTGGATGGTACATGATTGCCATTGTTAGTCGGTGGTGGATGGAATGAGTGTTTGCGCATAGGGCGGCAATCAAGCGGAGCTGCTTTGGCCTGGAAGGTGTCAGAGTATTCAACAGTCCTGACTTGTGCCTTGCAGATGGTGAACAGGCTTTCGGAATCAGGAGGTGAGTTGCTCGCTGCAGGCTTCCGAGACGCTGACCGGATCTTGTAGCCTCAGCATTTATATGGTTAGACCAGTACCGTTTCTGGTCAATAGTAACCCCAGTGTATTGATCGTGCGGGATTCAGCGATGGCAGTATCAGTCAAAATCAAGTGGCGATGGTGAGATTCTATTTTGCTGGAGATGGTCATTGTTTAGCAATTCCGTGGCGAATATTACCAATTGTCACAATTCACAAAGTTAAATAATGATATTAGTAATTATCATCAACTCACAACATAAAACGTTATATTCACCAATTATGATCCACACTTTTTTTTACAAACTGTAAATGCAATTCATTTAAGGGAGGTGGATTTGAGACCAGGAAGAGATCAGCCATGATGATTGAATGGCGGAGCAGGTTCGAAGGGCTGAACTGCCTACTTCCGCTCCTAATTCCTATAGTCATATGTTCAACATAATTAAATTGACATAGGATTGACTATTCTGTCACCGAGTAGTCACATCTGCATCAGAATTCAATGTGAAATGGAATTAAACCAGACCGAGGATTATGTGCAGCAACCCAGCATTGGTGAATATAACGTTTTATGTTGTGAGTTGATGATAATTACTAATATCATTATTTAACTTTGTGAATTGTGACAATTGGTAATATTCGCCACGGAATTGCTAAACAATGACCATCTCCAGCAAAATAGAATCTCACCATCGCCACTTGATTTTGACTGATACTGCCATCGCTGAATCCCGCACGATCAATACACTGGGGTTACTATTGACCAGAAACGGTACTGGTCTAACCATATAAATGCTGAGGCTACAAGATCCGGTCAGCGTCTCGGAAGCCTGCAGCGAGCAACTCACCTCCTGATTCCGAAAGCCTGTTCACCATCTGCAAGGCACAAGTCAGGACTGTTGAATACTCTGACACCTTCCAGGCCAAAGCAGCTCCGCTTGATTGCCGCCCTATGCGCAAACACTCATTCCATCCACCACCGACTAACAATGGCAATCATGTACCATCCACAAGATGAGCTGCAGGAGCGCAGCAAGTCTCCCTTGAAACACTTTCTATACCCAGGACCATTACCTTCTAGAAGGAAAAGGCAGCTGACACATGGGAAGATGACCACCTGGAAATTCCCCTCTAGATCACTCACTATCCTGACTTGGAAATATATCACAGAATCTTCAGTGTCGCTGATTCAAAAACCTACAACTGCCTCCCGAACAGCATCGTCGGTGTACCTACACTAGAGTGACTGCAGAGGTTCAAACAAGCAGTTCACCGCCTCTTTGTGAAAGGCAATTAGCGATGGACAATAAGTCATGGCCTAGCCCTCGATGGCCACACCGTATAACTTAATTTAAAACTGTACTTTATGGAACGCTGGCAATTTGTGAATCTAATTATTTATATTCATAAATGAATGAAAATTGGTGAATATTATTGCTATGTTTCTGAACATTTATGACCGACGCCTTCTCTCCTGGAAGATATAACCCATCCCACAGGAGATTCATGATGCAAAATCATAACCAATATCTGAAAATAAAGTGGACAGAGGAGACTGCAGCAACCATTGACATAACTCACTCATAGCAGCACTGGGAAGGCCTTTCCAATGGTCATACTTTAAACACTTCATCTGCTTTCAGGCCAAATGTTGCTGGAAGAATTGTGCTGTGTTTGGTCAGTAATCACCCCATCCTCACACAGAATCTCCAGACTGGAGTGTGAGATGATTTTTAAAGTGTCGGTAGAAATGAAAATGTCTGTACTCAATGTGACGCTGATGAATCTTTGAATCCCAGTATGTTATTACAATGATTTGGAAACTAATTCAACGTCTGCATCTGTCCACTGAGTTTCACAGTATTTCAGTTTTCACATTAATGTGTTTTCAGTCTGGTATCTTCATTAATTTGGGTGAGGACATCTTGAGTGACCAATTGTACACGAAATTACCACATGTTCCAAATATTACAACCGTCCCCCCTCAACGTCATCATGTTCCTGCTTCCTGTCTTTGAGATGAAGATTCGCCATCAGCAGAGAAGAATCACCAGCACCGCAGGAATATCTCCAGTTTCCGATTAGTGACGTCCATCTCATCAGTTCTCGATAGTCTGGGGATGGAATTCACCCAGAAAAGCTTGACCCACCGAATGCATTATACTGACACAAATTATAAAGGGCCTGATTTAATTTGTGAAATCATCAAGCACAAAACTGAGAATGTAGAACAGCATCTTTCTGCACCATCTATCCATGCATCCATCAAACCCATTCACCGATTCCACAATCAAAATATTCAGGCATCTAACAAACATCCATCCCTACATCAAAGCAGTAATCCCTTTATCTTTTGGGTCGGTAGTGGGGGAGTATTAATGGCATTGAACCAATAACCCAAAGGCCCGGGCTAATTCTGTGGGGGCTTGGGTACAAATCCCACCATGGCCGGTGGGGGAATTTGAGTTGAGTTAATAAATCCGGAATACATACTAATGGTCACCATGAAACCCCCTCTGCTTCACTAATGAAGGAAATCTGACATCCCTCCCTGGTCTCACATACATGTGGCTCCAGTCAGACAGCAACATGTCTGACTCTTCAGTTCCTTCTGAGCTGGCCCAGCAAACCACTCAGTTCAACAGCAATTAGGGACAGGGAACACATGGTGGTCTTGACAGTGGCTCCCACATTCCATGGAAGAATAAAGGGAAAAACACGTAAATGTACATGTTTAGCTATTACAAAATGTAGCCCCTGTCTGATAGTCTGCTTGTATTCCTATCCATCATCACAATGTTATGAGATGTGGGAGAGATACTCCAGCCGGCAATTGGTACGATTGGTCAGAGAAGCTGGATAACTCTCCTTTCCTTAGAGATGGGAACAGTTCAAATAGGTTCACAATTTAAAACATAAAAAGATCTCCAGTACTGTTGCTGGGTAGATTTGTTTATAAATAGTCCTCATTGACAATGTTAAGAGTTTGAAGTTGGCTTGCAGCCAAGCGGTCAGTACTGAGCAAACAGATCTTTGAAAAAAAATACAGATGTTTCCTGTAAACAACAGTGAACATTCGAGCCTCCCTGACTGCAGGCGGCTGGATTGCTGCCAAATACGGTGTGGGGCAGATTAACCTGAATATGAATGGATTAAATGGGATTTATCCATTCAAACAATAAATGTTTTCGTCGCACATGAAGTGAACGTTTTAAATGGTGATCCATGCAAATAAATATATTCACTGAATGTTTTGTTCACTATGAGATTAAACATGATCGGAAAATAGTAACCTGACCAGATGCTATTTAATTTATATTAGTTCTGAGTAAAGATCACTCTAGTTATTAAAGTCCGTTTGTTGAGAACCGAATGAAGTGAGAGAGTGATTGGTGTTGATGGACACAATCTACAAGTTCAATAAGATGACTCCAATTCCAAAAAATAAAATAAAATGAAATAAAAGTAAATAAACTACATTGAACTGGGGGGGATTCCTGGAATATTCTCCGAGTTGTTGATCTCCGTTAAACGGAGGCGTCTCTTATACCCGATTAACACCGTGTTCTGTACAGTTTAATTTGTGCTGATTTCCATTATTTAACAGTCCCTCTTATTGCTGCCAATGAATGGAGAAATGACCAGTTCATGACCTGCTTCAGTGGAAGATAAAACATTTATTCCTGTGATATTGTGTAATATGCTGCAAAGTCCTGATATCCTGTGTTCCCAACACCAGTGAATGTTAGACAGCCGGTGGTCAGTAAAATTAGCGGCAATGATTTGGATGCGAAAGGATAACTTTGCTGATCGCCGCGTCCGTTCCGATTCATTAACTTATCTGTCAAAAGCTGGTGTGAATTTTATGTTTATCTGTCAACTCACTGCTGAATTATCAGGCAAGCGGCTTCTTTTACCGCTAATGTTCACAGGACTGTCTGAGGCTCAGGGACAGTTCCAGAAATGTGAAGAGAGACATTGTGTAATGTGAGGAGTTTCTTCTTGTCGACAGACCCACATTGTACAGTGATGGCCATCCGCACTGCAAATGTAATCACGTAATTCATTCCCTCATTTAGTTACATTTCGTCTGATGAATTATACTTTATTGTTGGAATGGGATAGAGTCCCGGAGTGTTGCATATCTGAGTGACAGACGATTTATTCCCTGATAGTGTAATTTAATCTGTCTGTGTTCATCCCTTTATATTGGAGTGCAGAAATAAAGAGACTTAATATATAATGGAATTCGATTTTACTTAGAGATGTTCAAATATCATTTTCCATTCAGATGAGGATAGACATTACAATTAATCCTTCCAGCCAAACAAATAAACCGATACCGATCAAATATCGTTTTTCAAATAATAACCTATTGAAATATCTGAGTCCATTCTGTTGTGGGTGTGGAAGGTGGGACGTGGATCCAGTCGCCGCCTCCACCAGGGAATCAACAGGCGGCGCCTGGAAAGCCGCCCCCTTCTGCCGGGTATTTAAATGCCGCTCACTGGGACCCGAATCCAACAGTCCGGGAGCTGGTTTGTTCACTGAGTTCCTGACACAACCATTTCCCCCAAATGACCAGAAGGATGAGGTGGGCCATTTCTCTCAGTCTGTTGCTGACTTTCTTATCCCGTGAGTAGTTTTTATTGTCCAAGTCTCTCACTGTTACTGTCTCAGTGTTAGTCTCTCTCTGGAATGTTCCAGAGTCACCAATCATTTCACCAGCATTAATCCTCGGGCTTTTTGATATATTTTTACAGGTGTCCAGTCGGATGTTGTGTTGACTCAGCCAGAGACAGCGACAGGGCGTCCCGGAGGCTCCCTGACACTGACCTGTAAAACCAGCGGCTTCGATCTCAGCACCGCTTACATGCAGTGGGTCCGACAGGTTCCCGGACAGGGGCTGGAGTGGCTGCTTCAGTATTATAGTTCATCCAGCAACTACTACGCCCCAGGAATTCAGAATCGATTTACTCCGTCCAAAGACACTTCAAACAACATCTTCTCTTTGGCCATGACGAACCTGAAGACCGAAGACACCGCCATCTATTACTGTGCTGGATACCACAGCGAGAGGAACCAGGGCTGGACCCGCACAAGAACAGCTCGAGAGGGAATTCAGCAACTTGCAACTTAACCTGAAGGTCAGTACTTGATTCAAATGTAATATTAATGTCAGTGATCAGAGTCAAAACACAAGCTGCTTCTTACATAACTAACACAGAGAAAATTAAACAGTAAAACCTAACAAACCAATCGATCTAATAGGATGAGCTTTTGTCTGTTTATTTCAGCAATGACAGACCTGGATATAATCATCGTTTTATTATTTCTGATACTTGGAGAAAGTCTCTGTACATTGGGTTTGATAAACTGCTGTATAAATTGTAAATTAAATCAGAAGTAAACTTGTATTTGAAGTGAACATTGAGCGGCAGGACTGAACAGAGAGTGAGTGCAGTATTTGTGCGGCTGTCTGTCACTGTGACTACAGTGGGTCACAGTGCTGTGCACAGCGACATCCTCATACAAAAACCTCAGTGAAAGAGTTTGTTCAAATTGGTGATCAGCGTCACAGCAGGATTGCCAACTTAAATGAGGCTTAAATAAAACACAATATTAGTTTATAAAAAGGTATAAAAATCTTCCACTTTATCTCTGTTGACCGACACGCTAAATGTGCACAGAGGGTTTAAACGTGTTCCGATCCTCTTTATAAATGTAATGACCAGGACACGCTGAAATAGCTCACCCATTCGCTCTTGGAAGAGACAGAGTTAGTTTTTTGGGAGAGCAGTGAAATTAAATCTCTGTATTTTACAGTTAACAGTCTGCCGCAGTATTTGACACGCTGTGTCTCACTGTGATAACTGGGGCACAGCAGTTACTGTCAATACAAAAAGCCCCTCAGCACTAATTAACTGAGGCTGGCTCAGTGCTCGCTTTTACAATCCAACTTTATTCACAGTGAAGTATTAATTATGTTCATCACTGCCCAAATAACGAGAAATAATTTGGGAACACTGATAATTATTCACGAAATCCGTTCGCGTTTTCAGTAACATGCCCATGTGTTACTCTGAAATATAAACATTAGGGTCATTTCTGAGCAGCAAGCGAAATCCACAAATACAATTATAAATTAATGAAAATTCATTGTGACTTTACTTTGCCGTTGGTTTGTGAATATTTAAAACAGTGGTGGATTTCTGTCTATTTTGTGCAGGTGCGGTTAATGTATGGAGCTGCCCAGGGAATGTGACACTGTGACTACTTAGACTACTGGGGACAAGGCACCATGGTGACGGTGACTGCAGGTAAGAACCGTACAATTATTTCATGCTGTTTTATTTCAGTCGTTGTTTTCTATTTTGATCTATTTTAACAATTCATTCGTTCACTGAATTGCGTGTTTGCTGGATTCTGTATTGACATTTTGTTGTAATGTTTCACGTGATTCTGCTGAAAAGGGTTCGAGAATTACTCTGCCTCTTGACACAAAGGTGCCGCTGAGGGATTTAGTCCCTGGTTATTGTGATTTGGTGTTTATTTCCTGAGGATACTGTGTGGCTGGGTTACTTTAAATATCAAACGTCTGTTAAACAGTTTGGCGTTTCTGCAATGTTTAATGTCGGCGACTGTGTGTCTGGGTGACTTTGAATAAGTACAATTTGTGAAGCGGTTTGGCGTTTCTGTATTGTTTCTGCATTGTTAATATTGGGTTCGACTGTGCAGGTTAGGTGAATTGGCCATGCTAAATTGCCCCTTAATTGGAAAAAAATTATTGGGCACTAAATTTAAAAAAAAGTCTCGGTGACATTTGGTGGTTGCAAGTTTTACCACCAAGTGTTAGAACTCGAACCCAATATTAACAAAAAACTCTAAAGTTTCTGCGTCAATTTATTGATCATGTTCAGCTTATTCACAATGCTGAGGATATTCTTCCATATTTCTGTTTAATTATTCATTCATTTGATGACAAGCGGATTTGGTGGCTTCTAGATTGATATTTTCTTTAAATGTTATGTTTGGTTCTTTTGAAACTATTTTTTGAATTGAGCTGCTTCTCCATGAAGCGAGTTTCAGTCCCTCGGTGATGTGATGTCGTATTTTTCTTGTATCTGGGTGACATTGAATAAGGAAAATGCGTGAAACGGTTTGGCGTTTCCGCATTGTTTAAACTCGGTGACACCGACTGGTTACATGTTTTGTAATTGAATGAAAACAATATACGCGTTTGGACCTACTTGACACATGATTAGAGGCAGAAAACAGGCATGATTGTAGATTAAACGTAGCCATGGTTCAAGGCACCCTTTCGAATGTAAGTTATTTCTGCAATAACAGCCTGGCTTTTCTGCAATGTTTGCTCTCGTGGGTCGAGCTGGTTTGCTGCATTTGATATTGAGATGTTTTTGAAATGTTAAGTTTGATTCTGTTAAGTGTAGAATTCTCGGAAATGGGTTTCAGTCCCTCAGTGATGTGTTTTGTTGTTGTCTTGCTGAGAGGCTTGTGTGTCTGGGTGACTTTGAATAAGTACAATTTGTGAAGCGGTTTGGCGTTTCTGTATTGTTTCTGTATTGTTTAAACTCGGTGACACTGAGCGGTTACAGGTTTTCTGGTTCAATGCAAACAGTCTACGTGTTTGAATCTCTTTGGAACACGATTGGAGTGAACAAATCGACAGGTTTCGGAAATAAAGAAACGAATTACAGATATATTAGGGTATTTTTAAAATGTTAACTGATGGTTACATAGAACATAGAACAGAACAGGCCCTTCATGTTGTGCCGAGCCATGATCACCCTACTCAACCCACGTATCCACCCTATACCCGTAACCCAACAATTATTAAATTAAGCAAGAACTTTTCTCCTTAGTTTGTTCATTATGTTGCCGTGCTGTATTGGATCTGAATGAAGTGTTTTCACAATGTTTCACACTGATTAAATTGGATCTCCTTTTTTTAACAATATTTTTAATAATTAAATTACAGGGATTGCCTGAGTTCTTAAATCTAGGAAGCACTTTTATTCATCACAAACTGCCAGGATCTTTACATGTGTAAATATATATAGTTTCAAATCATGACAGTTTATCAACTCGGGAGAACCGCTTTGACACACAGATGATATATTCTACGTGTCTGAATGTTTCCATCCGGCTATTTTAAGTTTATTGTTTAACTTTGCCAAAGATTTAATTAAACCTAAATTATTTAACAAAGTTTCAAGCTGGAGCAGGTTTCGAATTATAGAAAAACATTTTTGTATTATTTATATTATGGTACAGATCAGTTAACAAGGCAACGAATAGACATTACCAATAACTAGCAATGCAATATTAGTACTAACTAATTCAACATAAGCGACCTCCTGCAATTGACACACTGGCGCGCAATATCAAAGCTTTTGGAGAATGTTTAATTGTACCGAAAATGAATTTAGTTACAATGCATTTCCTTACTCGGGTCGATGCAGTGTGTCGCGTCGATTCAGGTAATCAGTTTTCGATGTGAATGTTTCCTGGTTTCTATCTTTATTTCAAACACTGATCTCTGTGATGAACATTAAACTACATAAAGTGCTGATGGAGAATCCGTGGAGAATCTGTGGACTTTTACGACAGTAAAACCGGCGCCACACCTGGACCGATTCTGCTGCCGTTGAGGGGCTAGCACCCGTACCGCGTGGAACACACTCGATTCCACTGAAAAATGGTGCAGGACACGCCGGGTCCGTGATCGACACTCTGCAGGCTGACAAGCTGCAGCCACACATACACATTACAGTCCCCACACACACATATCCCAGCCAACAAGATGGTACTGGTTATGCTGGAGTGCACCCATACAACCAGTCGGCTGGGGCCAGAGGGCACCAGGTTCAAAGTGGGCTGTTAGTGGTGTGCGCAGTTGCATGGCTGCTTTGCCGGCGGCGTCAATGGTATACTATGTTTGTCCACCCCCCTCCCCCACACAGCCCACCTCCTGGTCAGTCCCGCTATTACCCACGGCCCTGGCAGAAGCCCCCTAGCCAGCGGCACAACTGTCTGCAAACTAAGGCGATGTTGGACACCTTCCATACCCCCTCTCCCTTCCTCAGCAGCCACCACGCCAGATTCACGATTTTTAAAAGCACAAGTGAACCACGCCATTGGGAACGCAGCTAATCGGAGGTGGAGAATCGCAATGACCCTGGCGATACCAGCTTGGGCCCGTTAATGATTATGCAAATGGTGCCCACTGTATGTGTGGAGTCAAACGCATTGACGCCGTTTTTGAGGTAATGGAGAATCGTGATTGGCATCAAATCTGGGCCTGTCCTGACTTTGGTATCGGAAGCTATTCTCCGCCAAATCACATTTCCCAATTTCGATGTCAGTTTATGGAAAATCCCGCCCTCTGTCTCTCACACATACACACACACAGCCTCACACGCCCATTCTCTTCCATGCCCTCGCTATCGTTCTCTCTCTCCAACTATCTCTGACACACAAACACTCTGTCACCCACTCTCTCTCACAACAGGCACATTATCACAGGGGCTCTCACAATCGACACCACAGGGGCTGGTTTAGCTCACTGAGCTCAATAGCTGGCTTTTCAAGCAGACCAAGCAGGCCAGCAGCACGGTTCAATTCCTGTACCAGCCGCGCCGGAATGTGGCGACTAGGGGCTTTTCACAGTAACTTCATTGAAGCCTACTCGTGACAATAAGCGATTTTCATTTTTTCATTTCATCTCCCTCTCTATTTCTCTTCCACACACTCATTCTCTCTCAAATACATTCGCTCTCAGACACTCTCATTCTTTCTCACATGCAATCTCCCAAACACACCTGCACACTGTTTCACATGCACTATCACAGTCTCACTCCCAAAAATAGCATATATGTCTCACACTCTCTCACAAACACACACAGAGGCACGTTATTACTCTCTTTCATACACTCAATCTCCCTCTCTCACAGGCTCTCTCTCACACACACTCTCTCTCGCATAAATTATCTCTTGCACACACGCACCCTCACACGCACTCTCTCTCATACACATGCTCTCTCATACACATGCTCTCTCATACACACGCTCTCCCACACACCCGTGCTCTCATACACAGTCTCTTGCATACCATGCTCTCTCACATACGCGCTCTTTTGCACACATGCTTTTTCGCACACAAGCTCGCACACATGCTCTCTCCCAGACTCACACACATGCTCCCTCTCACACATGCTTTCTCACCCACACACTCTCTCACACATGCGCTCTCTTGCACTCATGTTCTCGCACACACACTCTCTCGTTCTCACACTCTCTCACACACAGGCTCACTTGCACACCTGGTCTCTTGCACACATGCTCTTTCACACATACCCTCTCTCACAGAACCTCTCTCTTGCACACACTCTCTGACACACATGTGTTCACACACACACTCTTGCACACATTCTCTCACACACACAGGCTCTCTTCCACACACACTCTCTCACACACATGCTCTCTCACATACATGCTCTCTCACATACATGCTCTCTGAGGCACACGCTCTCTCTCATACATATGGTTTCTCACACACACGTATCTTTTTGCACACATGCTCTCTCACACATATTCTATCTCACACATTCGGTCTCTCACATACACGGTAGCTCACACTCACACTCTCTCGTATACAGGCTTTCTCACACATTCTTTCACACACATGCTCTCGTGCACACACGCTCTCTCACATGCATGCTCTCTTACACACACTCTCTCACACTCACGTGCTCCACCACACGTACCCTCTCACACTCATGCTCTGTCACACACATCCTTGCATGCTGGTGAACACAGGCTTTCTCACACATACGCTTTCTCACACAAACACTCTCTCACACGTACGTGTTCTGCCACACATGCTCTCTCACACACATGATCTCTCACACACATGCTCTCTCACACACAGTCTCTCACACACATGCTCTCTCACACACATTCTCTCTCACACACATGCTCTCTCACACACATGCTCTCTCACACACATGATCTCTCACACACACAGTTTCTCACACACATGCTCTCTCAAACACATGCTCTCTTGCACACATGCTCTCTTGCACACTCACACATGCACTCTCTCATACACACAGTCTTGATCTATCTCTCTCAGAAACACACACACATTTACACGCATGTATGCACATACATATGCAGCCACATACGCACACTCTCTCACGCACACACACTCTTCGACACACAGGTGAAAATGACTGAATTTGACATCAAGGCAGCATTTGAACGAGTGTGGCGTCAAGCAACCCAAACAAAAATGGAATCGATGGGAATCAGGAGAACAATCTCTGCTGGTTGGAGTCATAACCAGCACCAAGGCAGATGGTTTCCGCTGCTGGAGGTCAATCATCTCAATTCCAGGACATCACATCAAAAGTTCCTCAGAGCATTGTCTTTTCAGTTTATTCGCCAATGACCTTCTTTAAATCATAAAGTGAGAAGTGGGGTTGTTCTCTGATGATTGCAGCTTGTTCAGCACCATTATTAACTGTGCAGATACTGAAGAGGTTTATCTGCAAATAAAACAAGATGGGGGCTATGTCCAGGCTTCGGCTAACAAGTGGTCAGTAACAATCACGTCACACACTTGAAGGAAATGGTCACCCCAGCAAGAATGGATCTTATGATCACCTCTTGGCATTCATCATTGAATCCCCCACCATCAACATGCGAGGGATTAACATGGACCTGAAAGTGATCTGGATGAGCCACGTACAATTTGTGGCCAGAAGAACTGATCAGAGGTGAGGAATCCTGCGGTGTAAAACTCAACTCCTGTCTCCCCAAAGCTTGTCTACCATCTAAAGATCCACTGCAGAAGCTCATGAAGACTCCTTAGACAATACCTTCGAAACCCATGACATTACAATGTGGACAAGGACAGCAGACACACCAACTGTAAGTTCTTCCCCAGGTCACTCAACACCATTCCTTCAATTTCGCTGGTTCAACATCCTGTAACTGCCCCCGACACAACACCAGATGGACTGAGTGGTTGATGAAGGAAGCTCACCACCATCTTGTCAAGTGCAATAAGGAATGGGAAATAAATGCTGGCCGAGCCAGAGACGTCTACATCACAAGAATGAAGAAATACAACACACTCTCTCTGACACAGTATTGCAATAATATTACTAAAAATTCCCATTTGCAAAATGAAAATGCATTAAGTTGCAGAAATGTTCATTGTTCCAGTTCTGAATTGTTTAGTGAAAAATGAAATGACATCGGCATTAAAGCAGCTGCCCAGTGATCTACACTGCTGTCTGACTTTACACAGCCGGTGTTACTGAAAGTATTAAAGTAGCTGCCCAGTGATCTACACTGCTGTCTGACTGTACACAGCCAGTGTTACTGAAAGCTGATCAATGTGGAGAATAAGGACAGGATGGATGGAGAGGAAGAGGAGGGGGTGGGGAGCCGAATGGAGGAGCCCCCAGCTCGGCTGTGGATAACAGGCAACAGAAAGCTGAGCCTGAGCGGAAAATCATCCAGGGAAACATCGTCCTAATGGGCTGGGAGCACCCGGGAATGATCACTCACACACGGTCACTCACTCACTCACTCACTCACCTATCTTCACTCATTCACTTACCCTCATTCACCATGCTCACAGTCACTGATTGACCCTCACTCCCCCATCCTAACACCCACCCTCACTCACCTACCCTCACACTCACCTTCACTCACCCACCCTCACACCCACCCTCACTCACCTACCCTCACACTCACCTTCACTCACCCACCCTCACACCCACCCTCACTCACCTACCCTCACACTCACCCTCACTCACCCACCCTCACACCCACCCTCACTCACCTACCCTGACACCCACCCTCACTCACCTACCCTCTCATCCACCCTCACTCACCCACCCTCATTCACTCAGCCTCACTCACCTACCATTCCATCCATCCTCACTCACCCACCCTCATTCACTCAACCTCACTCACCTACCCTCACTCAACTATCCTCACACTCCCACCCTCATTTACACACCCTCGCATACCCCCCATCTACTGTCACACCCACCCTCACTCTTGAACACTCACCCAAGCGTACTCACACGTTCCACACTCACTCATCCTCCCTCCCTGACACACACTCATTCACCGACCCTCCCTGACACACTCTCACTAACCCACCCTCCCTTACATACTCTCACTCACCCACCCTCCCTGACACACTCACACCCACCCTCCCTGACACACTCTCATTCACACACCCTCCCTGACACACTCCCTCACCCACCATCCCTGACACACACTCACACACCCACCCTCCCTGACACACTCTCACTCACCCACCCTCCCTGACACATTCTCACTCACACACCCTCCCTGACACACACACACACTCACCCACCCTCCCTGACACACACACCCTCCCGACACACTCTCACCCACCCACCCTCCCTGACACACACACACTCACCCATTCTCTCTGACACACTCTCACTCACCCACCCTCCCTAACACACTCTCACTCACCCACATTCCCTGACACACTCATTCACACACCCTCCCTAACACACTCTTACTCCCCGACCCTCCTTGACACACTCTCACTCACCCACACTCCCTGACACACTCTCACTCACCCACCCTCCCTGATACTCTCAGTCAACGACCCTCCCTGACACACTCTCACACACCCACCCACACTCACCCACCCTCCCTGGCACAGTCACACTCACCCACTCTCCCTGACACAGTCTCAATCTCCCACCCTCACTCACCCACACTCCCTGACTCTCTCACTCACCCACCCTCCCTTACACACTCTCACTCACCCACCCTCCCTGACACACTCACACCCACCCTCCCTGACACACTCTCATTCACACACCCTCCCTGACACACTCCCTCACCCACCATCCCTGACACACACTCACACACCCACCCTCCCTGACACACTCTCACTCACCCACCCTCCCTGACACATTCTCACTCACACACCCTCCCTGACACACACACACACACTCACCCACCCTCCCTAACACACTCTCACTCACCCACATTCCCTGACACACTCATTCACACACCCTCCCTAACACACTCTTACTCCCCGACCCTCCTTGACACACTCTCACTCACCCACACTCCCTGACACACTCTCACTCACCCACCCTCCCTGATACTCTCAGACAACGACCCTCCCTGACACACTCTCACTCACCCACCCACACTCACCCACCCTCCCTGGCACAGTCACACTCACCCACTCTCCCTGACACAGTCTCAATCTCCCACCCTCACTCACCCACACTCCCTGACTCTCTCACTCACCCGCCCTCCCTGACACACTCACCCACCACCCTCCCTGACACATTCTCACTCACCTACCCTCACTCGCACCCCCACACACTCACCAATCCTCATTCACCATCACTCATCCTCATTGTCTTACCCTTACTCCCCCAACCTAGCTCACTCACTCTCATTCACACACTCTCACTCACTCTCCCTCACTCACCCACCCTGATTCACTCACCCTCCCTCACTCATTCATCCTGAAACACCCACCCACCTTCACCCATCGTCACTCACTCACCCACCCTCACTCTCCGAACAGGCGCTGGAATGTGGAGACTAGGGGCTTTTCACAGTAACTTACTTGAAGCCTACTCGTGACAATAAGCGATTTTCATTTCATTTTCATTTCACTTCATTTCCCACCCACCCTCACTCATTCTCACACACCCTCATTCAGTAACCCACACTCACTCACACATTCTCCCTCATCCTCATTCAACTACCATCACTCACCCTAACTCACCCACACTCACTCACCCTCTAACTCATCATCACTCCCCCGTCCTCCCTCACACGCCTACCCTGACGCATTTCACCCTCACTCACATAGCCTCACTCATTCACCCTCACTTACAAAGACTTGTACCCACCCTCTTTCACGCGCCTTCACTCACACTTCCTCACTCACACACCGGACACACCCACTCACCGTCACCCACTATCACTCGCCCTCATTTACTCCCTCACCCACACTCACTCCCACTCACCCACACTCACTCTCTCACTCTCATTCACGCACCCTAATTCATCCTCACTCACACACCCAAACTCATACACACACCCTCATCCACCCACACCATCCCCTCACTCACTTTACCACCATCACGCACCCACCCTCACTCACCCTCCCACTAATTATCAATGTAAGAAGTCTTACAACACCAGGTTAAAGTCCAACAGGTTTGTTTCAAACTCGAGCTTTCGGAGCACGGCTCCTTCTTCAGGTGAATGGAAAGGCTTGTTCCAGAAATGTTTATATAGACACAGTCAGAGATGCCCCGGAATGCGAGCACCTGCAGGCAATCAAATCATCAAAGATGCAGAGAGAGAGGTAACTCCAGGTTAAAGAGGTGTGAATTGTCCCAAGCCAGTTCAGTCGGTAGGCCTCTGCAAGTCCAGGCTTGTTGGTGGGGGCCGAATGTAATGCGACATGAATCCCAGATCCCGGTTGAGTCCGCATTCATGCGTGCGGAACTTAGCTATAAGTTTTTGCTCAGCAATTTTCCGTTGTCGCGTCTCCTGAAGGCCGGGGGAAGACGCAAAGAGCCGGGGGAAGTGAGACGCGACAACGCAAAATTGCTGAGCAAAAACTTATAGCTAAGTTCCGCACGCATGAATGCGGACTCAACCGGGATCTGGGATTCATGTCGCATTACATTCGGCCCCCACCAACAAGCCTGGACTTGCAGAGGCCTACCGACTGAACTGGCTTGGGACAATTCACACCTCTTTAACCTGGAGTTACCTCTCTCTCTGCATCTTTGATGATTTGATTGCCTGCAGGTGCTCGCATTCCGGGGCATCTCTGACTGTGTCTATATAAACATTTCTGGAACAAGCCTTTCCATTCACCTGAAGAAGGAGCCGTGCTCCGAAAGCTCGTGTTTGAAACAAACCTGTTGGACTTTAACCTGGTGTTGTAAGACTTCTTACTGTGCTCACCCCAGTCCAACGCCGGCATCTCCACATCATGACTAATTATCAATGACACGCCTCGCTCACTTAGCCACACTCATACGTCCTCACTCACCTACACTCACTCATTTATCCTCCCTCATTCACCCTCACTCAATCATCCTGACTCATTCATCCTGACTCATTCATCCTCCCTCACTCACCCAACCTCACGCACCCACGCTCACTGACTCCGCCTCATTTGTTCACCCACTCCATTCACTCACTGGCAGTCAATCCCCTGACTCCCCCACCTCACACCCACCCTCTCTCACCCACCCTCGCTCACTCATCTTCACTCACACTCACTACACAACCTCACTCACCCAGCATCACTCATTTTGACTGATTCATCCTCGGTGACGCACACTCGCCCATTTACCCTGACTCAGTCAGTCACCCTGATTTGCCACTCATCAACACTCATCTATCCCAACTCACTCACGGGCACGCACTCTCCGACCCTCACTCGGTTACTCACTCACCCGCACTTACCCTCCTACCCTCACTCAGTTACTAACTCACCCACAGTAACTCATACTCAGGAAATCGGCACGGGGGCGTCTGCAACGAGAGAGGAATAGAGAACTGGAGCGAAACTGATGACGAGTGGCGCCCGAATGTGGCTCATGACACGGGAGCGGCGGGAGCCGGAGGAAAGGCGCAGAGAGCCTGAGGAAAGTGTGGACAGCCGGGGGAAAGTGCGGAGAGCCTGGGGAAAGTGCAGAGAGCCGGAGGAAAGGCGTCGGAGCCCAGAGAGGGCGGGGAGAAGAGCAAAGAGGCGGCGAAAAGACAGAGTTGGGGAGAAAGGGCAGAGATGTGGGGAAACGCACAGAGAGCCGGAGAAAAGGGCAGAGAGCTGGAAAGAATCAGAGAGAGCAGGTGAAAGGTGCAGAGAGCCGGGGGCAGGTGCAGAGAGCCGGGGGAAAGCGCAGAGAGCCGGGAGGAGGAGCAGAGAGCCGGGGGAAAGCGCAGAGAGCCGCGGCAAGGAGCACAGTGCTGGGAGCCGGGGGAAGTGCTGGGAGCTGGGGGAAGTGCAGGGAGCCGGGGGAAGACGCAAAGAGCCGGGGGAAGTGCTGGGAGCCGGGTGAAGTGAGGAGAGACGGAAGAAAGTCCATGAAGTGGGCGATAAGCGGTAAGAATCGGGGTAAAGTGCACGGTGCTGGCGAAAGGCTCAAAGGGCCCAGGGAAAGTGCCAGGAACCGGGAAAAGCCCCAAAGAACTGGGAAAAGTGCAGCGCACATGGGCAAAGCACAATGAGCCGGGGAAAAATGCAGAGTCGAGGGAAAGTGCAGAGATCCGTGGAAAAGAGCAGAGAACTGCAAGAAAGTGACGGGAGCGGGCGAATGGTGCAGAGATCCAGAGGGAACCGCAGAGAGATGGGGGAACGCACAGAGAGCGCGGGGCGGGGAGCGGGGGGATTGCAGACAGCCCGGTCTCAGTGACAGGCGGAATGTGGAGCTAACATCACAATCAGCACAGCCAGGATCTTATTGAATGGGAGAGGAGGCTCGACTGACCGAATGGCCGCCTCCCGCTGTTAATGTTCATGATCCTAAAATTAGGGAATGTTGCTCTTACTCAAATTTAGAGTTTTGTTGTAATTATATAAATGTGCATTCCGAAGGTATTTTTCAAGCAAAGTCACTATTCTCTGGTTTGGGGAGTGGGGGTAGTGAGGTGGAGAGAGGAGGGGGCATCAGTCAGTTTGAACAAAGGGAATTTCCCAAAATCGCAAAGATATAAATGAAGGGACAACTTCTTTATCACAAAGTGCTGTTGATTGTGACGTACACAGCTCAGTTAGCTGAATTGTGACGTACACAGCGCAGTTAGCTGGATTGTGACGTACACAGCTCAGTTAGCTGGATTGTGACGTACACAGCTCAGTTAGCTGGATTGTGACGTACACAGCTCAGTTAGCTGGGTTGTGACGTACACAAATCAGGGAGCAGGATTGTGACGTACACAGCTCAGTTAGCTGGACTGTGACGTACACAGCTCAGTTAGCTGGATTGTGACGTACACAGCTCAGTTAGCTGGATTGTGACGTACACAGCTCGGTTAGCTGGATTGTGACGTACACAACTCAGTCCGCTGGATTGTGACGTACACAGTTTAGCTGGATTGTGACGTACACAGCTCAGGTAGCTGGTTTGTGACGTACACAGCTCAGTTAGCTGGGCGGCTGGTTCGTAATGAAGATCAATCCCAGCAGCGCGGGTTCAATTGCTGCACCGGCTGAGGTTATTCATGAAGACCCCCATTCTCAACCTTGCCGATGGCCTGAGGTGTGGTGACCCTCAGGTTAAATCACCACCAGTCAGCTCTCAAACGGAGAGAGCAGTCTTCGGGACTATGGGATATTACATTTTGTTTTACATGATGGCTGACATAATGGGGAAAATATTCCGCTTTTCGCGTTCAATCCAATGCAAATTACATCATTCAGATTGCATCAAAATGTTGTTTTATGCCAGGTGATAGAGACGGAGGAAGATGTGAGTTTCTAATGAGGGGGGTCAACAGATGGAGGTTCTCAAATGATAGAACTAATAGAAGCTGAAATGTGGATGTAGCATTTGTTAGGAAAATGTTGGAATAAACACATAGTTCTCGTCAAATTTTGAAATGTTTGGTTACTGAATAAATACAATCCCAGAGTCTAACTTGTTCAATTGGCCATTCTCTCCCAGCGACACTGTCTCCGCCCACTCTCTACAGCCTGGTCTCCTCCTGTCAGCAACACAACACCGACGGCTCCGTGACCTACGGCTGTTTGGCGATGGACTACTCCCCAGAAATCACCAGCCTTACCTGGAAGAAAGATGGGCAGCCGATCATCACTGGAGTTAAGAAATACCCGTCAGTGAGAAACAAGAAGGGAACCTACACCCTGAGCAGCCAGTTAATCATCACAGAGTCAGAGGGGGGATGCAGCAAAATCAGCTGTGAGGTTCGACACAGCGGCTCAGACAAGAGCATTGGAATGGCATGTAAGTGTTGTGGAAACTGTGAAAATCAGAAACCTATGATTACCTTGTATAGGATCTTGGATATAACTAATTTTAATACTCTGCATATTTCTGATCCCTGGAAAATCCAGCTTTGTGTCTATTGACCACAAACATGTTTTAAAGCATATGAACTCATTTTTTTCATCAATTTCTTCTGCAAGAAATATCTAATTGTGTTTCTTGAAGGTCCCAGAATTTATGCTCCAAATGTTTTCCTCACCGTGAGTTCCAGTGAAGAAATCACAAGACAGAAATTTGCAACCATCGTCTGTTCAATCAACGATTTCCATCCAAAGTCAATGACGGTGAAGTGGCTGAAGAATGGACAACCCATGGGTTCAGGAATTGTCACCTCTCCCGCCTGTGAAGTGAAGGGGAACTTCTCGGCGAGCAGTCGGCTGACAGTCTCCGCTGGGGAATGGTTCAGCAAAGCGGTCTATACCTGCCAGGTCACTCATGAAGAGGTCACCCAAATTCACAACATCACCGCGTCTGGTAAGAGACACAAACAGAGGAAACAATAAATTATCCTGCACTCTGATGTTAATCCAAATCAGGAATTTACTGAAGTTAGTACAAAGCACAGAATAACTTCTAGTTTGTTGCCATGTAGTTTGTGTTTCATTCTGATGTAAGAGCTGCATTAGGATTGCTGACCATTCACGATTTTATGAATATAGAAATAAATGTATCCCTATAATTTGAAGTAATTTAGTGAGTGAGGTGAATCAATGAAATGAAAATCGCTTATTGTCACAAGTAGGCTTCAAATGAAGTTACTGTGAAAAGCCCCTCGTCGCCAAATTCCGGCGCCTGTTCGGGGAGGCTGGTATGGGAATTGAACCCGCGCTGCTGGCCTTTCTTGGTCTACTTTAAAAGCCAGCTATTTAGCCCTGTGCTAAACCAGCCCCTGGTGGACTTGATATCAGCTTTATCCTCAGACAGCTGATTATATTTGAGAGTCAGTGGGTGTGTGGAACCCTTAACTGATAACAGCTCCGGGGGAAGTGTTGGAAAGTTCATCCAACCTATTTATGGATCTGCCTCCAGTACTTCGTCCCTGAGATCAGGACTGGAATATTTGTATTGGGAATGCTGCAATACTGATTCGTTAGAATGATATCGGGGCTGACTGTATTTCACATTGAGAATAGTTTTCAGAAACCAAACTGGTTTTCCAATGCGTATCGAAGATTAAAGGCGATCTTTAGAGGTTGATGCTTCGAAGTTGATTATTTCGAGGTTGATGCTTCGAAGTTGATTTATTCCCATTTAGAGTTCAGGCTGAATCCTTCTCACCTGATTCTGAAGATCAAACTTGGGTTGATTTCCACTTTTTTCATTCACAGATCCTTCCGTTTGCACTGATGCCTCAGTAACAATACTGCCACCACCAATAGAACAGGTCTTGCTGGAGGCGACTGTAACCTTAACCTGCGTCATTTCGAATGCTCCTTATGGAGTCAACGTGTCCTGGAGTGAAGCGAAGAAGCCGCTGAAATCAGAGATTGCCGACCAGCCTGGGGCAGATACTGAGAGCGTGGTCAGCAAATTAAACATCTCCACACAAGCCTGGCTGAGTGGGGCTGTGTTTGACTGTGTGGCGAGCCATCAGGACCTGCCAACTCCTTTAAGAATTTCAATCCACAAAAAAATAGGTGAGCGGTGAGATTGAAGCAACAAGTGAGTCATTGTGTCTATTTCCAGTGTCAGAGCACCAGTCAGTATTTAGCATTCAGTGTATTTATGGTCTATTCTGATTGGTAATTCCACTAACTAAATACTCTGAGATTTAGAGTTTAAGGGGGGAATTGATATGCAGATGAACGAACAATGAATTAAAAACAGTGATATTGGGTTTAGATGGAGCGAGACCATAGACCACAAGACTTGGGAGCAGACGTAGCCCATAGGGCCCATCAACTCTGATCCAGCCTTCAATGAGGTCCTGACTGATCTGATGTGATAATCTTCAACTCCTCTTTCCCGCCTTATCCCCATATCCCTTGACGCCATTACTGATTTAAAATCTATCTCTCTCAACCTTGAACATACAGAACAACCCAGAATCTACAGCCCCCAGCGTTAAATAATTCCACAGCTTCACTGCCCTCTGAGAGAGGAAATTCCTTCTAATCTCCGGAGTAAATAGGTGAACCCTTACTTTGCGATCATTCACTCTGCTCCTAGATGCTCCCACAAGGGAAAGCAACCTCTCAGCATCTATCCTAAGAAGCTCCCTGAGAATCTTTCATGTATCGATTGGGTCGCCTTCATTCTTCTAAACTCCAATAAGTACAGCCCAACCTAGTTAACCTCAGATCATAAGAAAATCCCTCCATACTCCGGGGCAACCTCGTGATCCTTCTCTGGACTGCCTTCAAAACCAATCTGTCTTCCTTAGATAAGAGCACCAAAGCTATTCAAAGTATATCAGGTGTGGACTAACTAATACCTTGTATAGTTTTAGCTGGACTTCCCCATGTTTATATATTCTATTCCCTTTGAAATAAATGTCAACATTCAATTTGTCTCCAGATTACCTGCAGAACTTGCTTTGTGTGATTTCTGCACGAGGACCCCCAATTCCCCCGTTACTTCAGCTTTCTACAGTCTTTCTCCATCTAAATAATATTCCGTTATGTTCCTCCTCCTACCAAAGTGTCTAACCTCATATTTTCCAACATTATGTTCCATCTGCCAAGTTTTTACTCAGTAACTTAAGCTGTCTCTGTCCCTCTGTAGACTTTATGTCCTCACCACTTGCCTTTCTACCAGTTTTCTATCTGCAGCCATTGCACGAGTACATACACTTATTAAACACAGTTTTGAAATTCATGTATATTACATCTACTGGCCCCCCTCTCTCTAGCCTTCTCGTTATCACCTCAAAGAATTGCAATAAATTTGTCAAGCATGATTTACCTTCACAAAGCCGTGTTATCTCTGCTTAATTATATTCTGTATGTCTAAATGCTCAGCTATTGAGGTCCCTGGCCGATAGTTACCTGTTTTTGTCTCCCTCCCTTTTGAATAAGGGTGTCACATTGGCAGTTTCCCAATCCTCTTGGGGTAAGGTGGGAGGAGCCTGGTGTGGAGTTGATACACCAGCACAGAACAGTTGGGCCGAATGGCCTGTTTCCCTGCTGTACACTTTCTGAAACTTTCGAATCCAATATCCGTAAATTCTCAGGGAAAAGGATTGTGTCCACCTCTGCTCCGAGCTGGGAAACCGGACAGATCCCAAAGTGGAAAATGGAAACCTTTAAAATCCAACACAAAACACATTTCTCTCACATCTAACCCGCGGTTCCATTGTCTCCGGAATTCCCCATTTTATTGACATTTATTGTACATTTTCTGCAGATCCCAATCCGCGGGAACCGTCCGTTTCTGTCCTCCTGCCCTCGGCTGAAGACGTCTCCGCTCAGAGATTCGTTTCCCTCAGCTGCTTAGTGAGAGGTTTCTTCCCCCGAGAGATCTTCGTCAAGTGGACCGTCAATGACAAGCCGGTGAATCCCGGGAACTACAAGAACACCGAGGTGATGGCGGAGAACGGCAATAGCTCCTTCTTCATGTACAGCCTGTTATCCATTGCAGCGGAGGAGTGGGCCAGCGGCGCTTCTTACTCCTGTGTGGTGGGACATGAAGCCATCCCCTTGAAGATCATCAACAGAACGGTTGATAAATCCAGCGGTAAACCCAGTTTTGTGAACATTTCCCTCGCTCTGATGGACACCGTTAACTCATGTCAATGATAATCTATTGGTTATATTTCGAATTAAAATAAAAATAATAAAGGTTTCTTCCTCCAATTGTGATTTAAATGTACAGCCGCTTAATTAATGGAGCTTCCACTTTGCTGATCTGCTCAATGAGACCCGGATTTCTACAGGTCTCGGCACCAAGTCTGATACAACCAGAGCTCCCAGCTCAGATACACCCTGGGTTAGAGACAGAGTAAAACTGATTCATTCCAAGATTCAGCAAAATATCTTCATTGACTTTCCTCCAGCTGAGGAGAAATCGGACAATTCCCCATTTCAGACAAATAAACACCACATTTAAATCTCGGTGTTCCTGCTTCTCTCATTGTCCATCCCTTTAAAATTAATGTCAGCTTTAAGTTGCTGTATCACACCCACTGGGAACTGAATTGAGGGTCACACAGAAACATGGACCAACAATTCCCCATCAAAGAGAGGGGAAAGTGAAATTGTTCATCCACTGTACCCCCACTTCCCCAACAGAGAGGGGGAGGGGCTTTAGTTAATCCACTGTACCCCCACTTCCCCAATAGAGAGAGGGGGAGGGGCATTAGTTAATCCACTGTGCCCCGACTTCACCAACAAAGAGGGGGAGGGGCATTAGGCAATCCACTGTACCCCCACTTCCTCAACAGAGAGAGGGAGGGGCATTAGTTAATCCACTGTACCCCCACTTCCCCAATAGAGAGAGGGGGAGGGGCATTAGTTAATGCACTTTACCCCCTCTTCCCCAATAGCGAGAGGGGGAGGGGCATTAGTTAATCCACTGTACCCCTACTTCCTCAACAGAGGGAGGGGGAGGGCATTAGTTAATCCACTTTACCCCCACTTCCCCAATAGAGAGAGGGGAGGGGCATTAGTTAATCCACTGTAACCCAATTCCACAGCAAAGAGAGGAAAAGGGGCATTACTTAATGCACTGTACCCCCACTTCCCAGGCAAAGAGAGGGGTAGGGGCATAAGTTAAGACAGTGTACCTCCACTTCCCCAGCAAAGAGAGGGGGAGGGGCATTAGTTAACACACTGTACCTCAATTTCCCCAGCAAAGAGAGCGGAGGGGCATTAGTTAACACACTGTACCTCACTTCCCCAGCAAAGAGAGGGGGAGGGACATTAGTTAACACACTGTACCCTCACTTCCTCAGCAAAGAGACGGTGGGGCCTGAGTAATCCACTGTGCACCCGCTTCCAACAATGAGTGGAGCAGCATTATTTAATCCACTGTTCCCACACGTCCCCAACAAAGAGAGCAAAGGGGCAATACTAACCCACTTTACCTCCACTATCCCGACCAAAAGAGGAGGAAGGTGATGAGTGAATTCTCTGTATCTCCACCTCCAGCAGGGAGAACCCAAAGGGAATTTGCTGAGCTGACCAGAGAGAGGGAGATTATTAACTCAATATCTTCCCAGTCCCCAAGCAGGGAGTTTGGAAGTAAACGGTCCCCCAGACTAAGAATTCAGTTACTGACATAACAAGATGGCATTTAGCTTACTGGCTGAAGGGTTTAAAAGACCATCATGATCAAGATGTTCTTAAAATATCTATTTATGCAACAGAATTCCTTTAGCGCCCTTGTTCCTCTTATCGGTATGCTGAGACCGATTCCCCATAATCTAAATCCAGACTGGTGATTGAATTCTCCCTGGGTTTTCACTGTTCCCTCCTGAGGCACCTCCTTGTATTTTTGCATTCGGTCACCGGATGTCAGCTTGCAACTCACACAAAACACATTTATGAGCAGAAAGTTCAACATGATCTACATCGGTACCAATAATACCCACAACTGGCAAAGCTACAGGCAGCTGATACAAATACACAGACAGATAAACAGACACAGACACTATACATACATGCACACAGACCCACAAACATACACATGCTCACACGTAGACACAAACACACACATGGACACACACATAGAAACACATGCATAAACATACACCCAGGCACAACGAACCACACATATTTTGACACAAAACACACGCAAACGTGCGCAAAAAATCACAAACATGCACATAAACACAAATAAACACATGTTTATACACACACAGACACACGTGCACATCCACGCATACACACACAAATCCACACACACAAGCGGCTACACAAATGTACACAAACAGACACATACAACCACATGTCCACACAGATACACAAACATATGAAACGAGACAAGCAGACTGACTGAAGAATATGAAACACAAATGTAACCAACAACATATACAATCGCACAATTACACGATGACAGACAACCAGAGACAATAATCCACACTAACACACTTATGGTCACACATGGACACATATTAGCATACCCATACACATTCTAGCACAAACACACATTAGTGCACCTAGAGGCATCAATACACATCAATAGATAGTTATAAACATTCATCAACGCATAAATAGCACTGCTGCCTCACAGCGCCATAAACCCGGGTTCGATTCCATCCTTGGGTGATTGTCTGTGTAGAGTTTCCACGTTCTGCCGTGCCTGTTCCCGTTTCCGCCGCCTGCTCCGGTTTCCTCCCACAGTCCAAAGATGTGCAGGTTAGGTGGATTGGCCAGGCTGTATTACCCCTTAATGCCCACAACGTTAGGTGGGGTTACCAGGTTCTGGGGACAGGGCAGGGGCATGCGTCCAGGCAGAGTGCTCTTTGGGAGGGTCGGTGCAGACCCAATGGGCCGAATAGCCTCATTCGGCACAGTAGGGATTATATGATGATGATTCTATGATGAAATACACGCATCAACAAACACACACACACACAAACGCACTTATCCAGACACAAACATTAAGACCCTGACATGCATGTTGAACGTATAAAGACACATTAACACTTTTATTACTGGGCAGGTAAGTATAAACTCATATTAACACAGACATTAATATATAAACATAGTCTTCAACACACAAACACACACAATAAACACTCATATATACACATTGACAGAAGATAAACAAAGTTCTCATTCAGGCACCGACACACAAATACACAGATCAATACTCATTGACACATGAACACACACAATGGCACTTATAAAGACATCAGGATACACAAAAGAAGACTAAAGTAAAACACAAATTTCGCATCTACACAGACACAAAAGATAAAGAACAAACACAAACGTCAGGCAATGGCGGCATAGTGGTTAGCACTGCTGCTTCACGCCACCATGGACCTAGGGTTGATCCCGCTCCTCGGTCTGTGTCACAGTGGAGTTTCCCCATGACCCGTGGGTCCCACCCCGACAACCCAAAGATGTGCAGGCCAGGTGGATTGGCCACGCTAACTTGCCCCTTAATTGGAAGAAAAAAGTTACAGAGATCGATTTCTGAGTGTCATGAACTCAACTTTAGATATGCAATGACAAATATATTAAAGAATGAATTAGCAGAGGGAGAAAATGAAACGAGAATATTAAAAACAAAACGTGTATTAACAAAAAATCTGATTATATTTATTCGGCTCTATCCTCATAGACACCACAGACCACACCTGGACTGAAGAAAATGAGGATGATAACGGGAACATCTGGACAACCGCTTCCACATTCATCACCCTGTTCGTCCTGAGCATTTCCTACAGCGCTGCAGTCACTCTGGTGAAGGTGAGAAGATTCAATCCACTCACACATCAAACTGACAGAAGTCGTTTAAAAACACTAAATGTTTGATTGATTAAAAACTCTAACATCAATGTCCCAGATCATAAACATCTGTTTCATCATTTTCTCTCTCTTTTACAGATCAAGTGATCGGTTGACGTTCGGACGCTGTAGATTCCCCTCAGCTGTTTATTATGATCTGTGTGTGACAGAAATAAAATATCTCCTCTTGGTGACTCTAACAGTAAAATTCTCTCAGTTTATATTCTGCATCTGTAACTGAGACAATCATGGACAGTATTTCTGCTTTTCAGTTTAAAATGTACGAGATAATTTTGGCTGTATTGTAATTGTAGCTAGTAATTTCTCTCAATGTCATGTCTAAATAAGTAATTTACCTCGTACCTTATTTACAACAGTTACCTTCCCTTTGTGTTGAGCTCCTGTTCTCTCTTGTGTCTGTTACAGTTGTACATACATTTGGCAGCTCAGAGGGCGTGTGTTCTGTTCTCACTGTGACCCTCAATCGTTATGTTCCCTTTTGTAAACATCAAAATAAACTTTTGTGTAATATTTTCTCTGAAATTTTAATAAATATTGAATGAAAAATGAAGACAGTAAGATTAATCTGAACTCCTTTCTCTTAGGTCCATCGGCACCGCCCCACTTCGCCGATTATACAGTTGTCTCCCCTTTCCCAGACAGATATTTCTCACCAGTCCTGTCTGGGATGTGTCCGAACTTAAGGCCCCTCAGTGAAAGAGCCACTGCGCCACCAAGCGGCCCATCCGGGTAAAGCCAACTTCACCTTTGCCGTTTTATGGTAAACTCCAGAGACAGAATGATTTCACAGCTGATGGAAGAAATGTCTCCTCACCTCTGTCCTAAATTTTAACCCCTACCTCTGAGAATATGCCTCTGGTCCCAGACTCTCCCACAAGAGGAAACAAGATGATTGTTCAGGCTGTGTAACTGTTTCAAGCTCTTTCCACAGTCAGTTCACTGGAACACTCTCACTCAGGTGTGTGTGTGTGTCGGGGCGTTTCCAATCACACTGATGTCTGAAATCTCTTCCCACAGTCAGAACAGACAATCACATTGACAGTTTGATATTTAGATGCTAATGAATTGAGTGACTGTCAGATCTTGATGTTATATTTGGTTCGAGTTGCCCAGCTGCCAATCCTCCCGTTCTAATGCCTGAAAAAGAAGTTTACAAAAATGATCACTAGAAGAACAGGGTAGAAATTCACAACAGCTCATTTTAGTTTCTATCAAACCTTCTTTCCTCTCTTGCTTTCCCCAAGCATGTGGTCCAGTCAAAATAAAAGACCAAAATCAGCTAGAAGCCCCAACAAAAGTGTGACTGCCTGTGCGGAGTCTGCCTGTTCCCACCGTGTCTGCGTGGGTTTCCTCCTGGTGCTCCGGTTTCCTCCCACAGTCCAAAGATGTGCAGGTCAGGTGTGGCCATGCTAAATTGCCCTTATGTTAGATGGGGTTGCTAGGTTACAGGGATAGGGTGGAGGTGTGGTCTTAAGTTGGGTGCTCTTTCCAAGAGCCGGTGCAGACACGATGGGCCGAATGGCCTCCTTCTGCACTATAAATTCTATGATGGTATCTCTATGTATTGAACAATCCAGGGAGGTGGGAGAGAGGCAGGGAAATGAGAGCCGGAAGGAAGGCACGAGATGCATTAACGAACATGGTATCTCCAGGAGTCGGGGACGAGGAGAATAAAGATGGGGGCAGCAGGGTAGCATGGTGGTTAGCATAAATGCTTCACAGCTCCAGGGTCCCAGGTTCGATTCCCGGCTGGGTCACTGTCTGTGTGGAGTCTGCACGTCCTCCCCCTGTGTGCGTGGGTTTCCTCCGGGTGTTCCGGTATCCTCCCACAGTCCAAAGATGTGCGGGTTAGGTGGATTGGCCATGCTAAATTGCCCGTAGTGTCCTAATGAAAGTAAGGTTAAGGGGAGTGTTGTTGGGTTACGGGTATAGGGTGGATACGTGGGTTTGAGTAGGGTGATCATGGCTCGGCACAACATTGAGGGCCGAAGGGCCTGTTCTGTGCTGTACTGTTCTATGTTCTATGAAAGACAGGAGCAACGGCAGAAGCGGAGGTGAGCGCAAGACGGCAGCGAGATCCGTCCGGGAGAAGCAAGCGACAACACCAACACCAAACCCATTCGAGTATTGCTCACTGTAATTGTTTCTCCGGCAGCCGAATGTATATTTACCTCCCCAATCTCTCCCCCCTCACCGCCCCCCTCCCCCCCCCCCCCCCCCGCCCGCAAACAGTCGTTTACTTGTGTATTGTAAATTAGTTTGCCAGGTGTACAGAGTTGCTGCTGTTGAGCTGGTGCACAATACCCTACCAGTTATTCTATTTTATTTTTTATTGTATTTTAAAAAATTATTCACTATTTTCTTTTCTTTGGTATGTTGGGTGTGTCCTTCTCTTCTACACATGTGTGTGTATATATATATATATTAATATATGTTTCTTATCCTGTGTACATAACGGTAAATATACTTTGTTCAAAAACCCAATAAAAAACATTTACCAAAAAAAAATGTATTGAACAATCAGCGAGTCAGCCTGAAATCTGCCTCACAATGCCCGGGTGATTGACGGCAGCTCCGGACCAATAGGAAGTGGAGGGGCGGTACTGGAGGGCCGAACGGCAGCGGCTGGTCCTCCAACCAATCGGAGTGAATGAGGGGCGGGGCCCGCTGTGTTTGAAGCATGCGCAGTGTGGGTAATGGCGATGTAGAAGGATGTCTTTCAGATCGGAAATCGGTATGAGGCGTTTAACAATACGGAGGGAGCGAGAGATCGCGGGGGTGGGCGGAAACGTTGTTTAAAGCTGTTGCAATCGCAAACCTCTGAAATGTTTACGGGACCCAGTTTGTACGGAGCGGGGCTGCAGCTCCTCATCTTCGGCTCGAGTTAACGGCCGCCATCTTTATTGGATGTGCATCAGGGCGCATGCGCGTTTCTCATCTTTGTCGGGGCAATGTCACAATGAGTGGGAGGAGCTTGTTCCCCATTGTTCAGAATGGAGACAACCTGTCCGTCAAACTGGATTAGTCTTTCAGTCCCAATGTCTTATTGATGATGCAAAGCGGTGGCAGAGATGGAAAGAAAAGGAAGCCAATCCTGCTCTCCAGATTTCGCTGTCTCATTGTCCATCCTGTCCCATGTGTCCAAAGCTCTGTGGCCCTGTTCAGCCACATGAAGACCCAGGGCAGAAACTCACAACCCTACGTCAGCATGACCCTCAAATCAGGGGACTGCTGATGACGAGGGTCAGTGTGCAGCGGGGCCGGGGGGGGGGCGAGGCGGCATGAGCTGTAATCCTGGACCAGGGAGCAGGAAGAGAGGTCATTGTGAATTTCTATACTGAACTGACTAATTGATTTTGGAAACTCCTTTTATAAGGGATTAGTCGGGGAGGATTTACACACAGCAAACTCAAACCAGGAGAAATGATTATCTTTCCTGAATTTTATTTCTGGACTGACAGTGATGCCTTTGTAAACTTCTTTCACAGGGGCTGAGAAAGGGATTCGCAGACAGGAAACTCACAACCAATCCTCACATCAAATTCTGACAGCACTTTTCTGGTGATCAGGACCTGGAGATTATCGACCTTTGTGTGTAAGCATTGAGTTCAAATCATTACCACACTGTGTAAATTTTCTTCCTCATATCTCCCCTGTAGATCTTGCTCACAATCTTAAATCTGTGTCCCATAATCCTTTTACAATCTGCTATTGAACAGCTTTTCTTTATCTTTTGCTGGGTTTGCTGTTGTAATTTCCGGTGCCTGGGTCGCTGCCGGGAGGTCTGTCCGTTTTCATTCCCTTTTCCTGTTTTTGTAGTGGTTGAATGGGCTTGGACCAGTTCATTTAAGATCCAGAAAACAGTTGAAATCTCCTCCAAGAATTAGTTGATGTGTATCCATGTATGGGGGAACAATTCTTTTTACAAATGCCACATTGTCCTAGTTAGGGGCATAGCCATTCACCAGCATCACCAAGGTACCCGCCAACCACCCACTGACCACCATGGTTGAATGGTGGAGTGGACTCGATGGGCCGAATGGCCTTACTTCCACTCCTATGTCTTATGGTCTTATGGTTACACTGCTGCCTCACGGCACTGGGATCCCAGGTTTGGGTCACTGTCTGTGTGGAGTTTGCACATTCTCCCCGTGTTTGCCTTGGTTTTGGCTCCACAACCCAAAGATGTCCAGGGTAGGTGGATTGGCCACGCTAAATTGCCCCTCAATCGGAAAAAATGAGTTGGGCACTCTAAATTCATATTTTAAAAAAACATTAACACTGCAATGAAGTTACTGTGAAAAGCCGCTGGTCGCCACATCCTGGTGCCTGTTTGGGTACACAGAGGGAGAATTCAGAATGTCCAAATGACTTAACAGCATGTCTTTCGTGACTAGTGAGATTAAACCAGAGCACCCGGAGGAAACCCACGTAGACACAGGGAGAACATGCAGACTCCGCACAGACAGTGACCCAAGCCAGGAATCGCACCTGGAATCCTGGAGCTGTGAAGAAACAGTATTACCCACTGTGCTACAGTTACTACCCGTTAAAACATGTTGCTTGGCCAACAGAAAACATTATCAAAGGGCTTGTCCGGGATTTGAACCCGGGGCCTCCCGCAAATTTCGAAACCAAAACACCCGAAGCGAGAATCATACTCCCAGACCAACGAGCCCCTCAATGAAGGCAGTCGCCTCCTCTGGAGTCTCAAAATCAAAGTCTTTGGACTCATCTGCAACTCATAGCTTTGCTGGGTAAACCACCCCGAATGGAACTCCTTTCTTCGATAGAGCAGCCTGAACCTTATTAAATGCCGCTCGCTTCCTCGCCAACTCGGCTCCCACATCTTGGTAAATCCTCACTAGGATAACTGAGTGAATCCCTTCCCACACTTAGAACAGGCGAATGGTCTGTCGCGGGTGTGACGGTGATGATGAATTTCCAACTCACAGGAGATCTGAATCCCTTCCCACAGTCCCCACATTTCCATGGTTACAGCATGCTGCTGGTGTCCTTGTCCCTCTCCAAGTTTGACGATCAGTTGAACTCAAGTGTGTGTGTATCGGGTCTTTTTTCAGTAACGCTGATCTTTTTAAAAAATAAATTTAGAGTATCCATTTTTTTTTCCAATTAAGGAGCAATTTAGCATGTCCAATCCACCTACCCTGCACATCTTTGGGTTGTGGGGCTGAAACCCACGCAAACACGGGGAGAATGTGCAAACTCCACACGGACAGTGACCTGGGGCCGAGATCGAACCTGAGACCTCGGCACCGTGAGGCAGCAGTCCCAGTCACACTGATGTTGAAAATCTTTTCCTACAGACAGAGCAGACAAACATTTCTTCGTCTACATTCACAGGCCAATGATATTCAGGTCCTGATGAATGGAGTGACTCTGTTAAATCTTGCTGTGAAGTTTGATTTGAGTTTCCATTTGTAAATCCTCCCCTTGTAATATCCTGTAAGAGGAGTTTATAAAAGTCATTAGGGGCAGGCACGGTGGCTCAGTGGTTAGCCGAGATCCCGGGTTTGATCCCGGGTCACTGTCCATATGGACTTAGCACATTCTCCCCTTGTCAGCATGGGTTTCAATCCAAAAAGATGTGACGGATAAAATTACCCCTTAATTGGGACAAAATACAATTTTGTACTCTATATTTAATAAAAAAAACAATCGTCAGCACTCAGTCCAGGATAGAAATTCTGAACAGACAATTCTAGTTTCTCTGGAACATTGTTTGCTCTCTTGTTTCCCCCAAAGCTGTAAATCCCCGTCCCACACACTCTCCCTCCTCCCTGGGCTGAAATCCAAACCCATCTGCACCATTTCTTTCCTCCACTCCCAGTTTTCTCCCTCCCTCTCCTCTGCCTGGGTTCAGTTCTCCAGCTCCTGTCTGCAAACTGACAATAAAACCAATGGGTCTTATTGGGGACTCCAGCGGGTGTTTGTGAATACTCCCTGTCTACCTCCCTGGGTTTCCTTCCTCCCCACAGACCAGGGCCGCGATTCTCTGGTCCGGCGTCAGAGTGCCGGCGCCAAAACAGGAGTACTTTACTCCAGCGCAGGTTCCGAGACCCGATTCCCGGGTGCTGGGGGGTCCAGCACGGCGCTGAAGTGGCCCATCCCCCACAGGCCGCCCCCGGACCGTTCAACCCCGAGGTCCAGCCGGGCCCAGAGCATATTAGAACAGCGCCGGCGGGACT
Organism: Scyliorhinus canicula; assembly: GCF_902713615.1. Taxonomy (NCBI): domain Eukaryota; kingdom Metazoa; phylum Chordata; class Chondrichthyes; order Carcharhiniformes; family Scyliorhinidae; genus Scyliorhinus; species Scyliorhinus canicula. Next base: position 1,309,766 of record NW_024055461.1, read on the forward strand.
AGGATTTTTTCAGTCGGCCGGTCGATCCATTCGGGCTGGAGAATCGCGGCACCGCCGGAGAATCGCCGCTATGGCTGTTTGCGGCGATTCTCCGTGCGGCCCAGCACCATGCGCGCCTGCCCGATTTTTTTATGGGTGGGAGAATGGCGTTGAGGTGGCATGGCGCAATTCGCGCAGTCCCCTGCCGATTCTCCGGCCCGGCAGGGGGTCGGAGAATCGCGACCAGAGTCCTCTGATGATTTGAGCCCAACCTCGAATCACTCGAATTAATTTCCATTTAATTGGGAAACAAAATTAAATGAAATTTCGTGGCTCCACAAAGTGTTTCCAACTCCTGCCTCCCACCCCGTTAACAGGTGGATGCAATTATTTTTCTTACTGAAAGGGTGGTCTCTGGGGCCATGGTAGTGCTGTGGTTAGCACTGCTGCCTAATGGTGCTGAGGATCCAGACTCGATCCCGGCCCCGGGTCACTATCCATGTGGAGTTTACACATTCTCCCCGTCTCTGCGTGTGTCTCACCTTCACAACCCAAAGATGTGCAGGGTAGGTGATTTGAACAAGCTAATTTTGCACCTTAATTGGAATAAAAAGTTGGTTACTCCAAATATATTTTTAAAAACTCTTTCCTAATGTTTACAATGAAAGGTGTGGGTACCCCAGGAGAGGGCTACATTTCAGGGACAGTAAATGGACAGGTATCCGTCTCATGTTCTTATCTGGTACAGATTAGATATATTAATTACAGTTCCGTAATAAAATTCATAATTATTTCTCGCCATGTACTATAAGACTGTAGCTATGTTATAGATTTCCAGCTATCTCTTCCCTCAGAGGGTTGTGTTGGATTTCTCTTCCACAGGGACCAGTTGTATCTGGGGGTCATTGAATATATTGAACCACAAGTTAGACAGATATTTTATTGACAATGGAGTTAAGGGTTACGGGGAACATGTAGGAAAATAGCGTGAAAGCTGAGATGAGGAGGGATTTCTTCACTCGAGGATGTGGTGAAGCTTTGGTATTCCCCAGAGGAATATGGAGCCTCAGCCATTAGGTATGTTCAAGACAAATATTGACAGGTTTCTAGATGTTGAAGATATCGAGGGATATGGGGATCATGTGGGAAAATGGTGCTGAGGTAGATCAGCCAAGGATCTCATTGAATGGTTGAGCAGACTCGGTGGGCCGAATGGCCTACACTTGATCCTATTATAATCTCTGCGTCCTGGTCAGGAAGCAGTGAGCTGAACTTGGATCTGTAAATCAACATGAATCAGCCCTTCAGGAGAATTGGGAGGGTGAATATTAGATACAGCAGAGTGAGAATGGAGGGAGATTGTGTCGGATGGAGATTTACAGATTTTGGAAAAGGAGAGGAAATTATATTCCATAGGAAGTAGAATTGTCTTCTGAGTTTCTATCCTGTAATAACAGTGATGACTTTCGTAAATTGTTTTTAAAGGATATTAGAAGAGGAGGAATTATAGACAGAAATCTCAAACATCACGTCTCGATGTGACAAACTCACTCGATTCCTTCTGATCTGAAAACAACGGGCTCTGAACATCATCGACGAGAAGGAGAAATTTTTGTCCGATCTTTCGGCGTCAAAAGATTTGAAATATCAGTGTGACTGGAAAAGCACCGAGACCCACACCACACATCCGAGTGAGAGAGTTCCAGTGAACTCACTGTGAAAAGAGCTTCAACCAGACACACGGCCTGAAAAAAACATCACACCATTCACACTGAGGAGAGACAGTGCACATGTTCTGTGTGTAGACAAGGCTTCAACTGATTGTCCAATCTCGAGAGACACGAGGAGACCCAAAACATGGAGAAACCGTGGAAATGTGCTGACTGTGGGAAGGGATTTAGAGCCCCATCTGTGCTGGAGATTCATTGCCGCAGTCACACTGGGCAGAGGCCATTCACCTGCTCTCAGTGTGGGAAGGAATTCACTCAGTTATCCAGTCTGTATGCACACCAGCGAGTTCACACTGGGGAAAAGCCATTCACCTGCTCCCAGTGTGGGAAGGAATTCACTCAGTTATCCAGTCTGCAGAGACACCAGCGAGTTCACACTGGGGAGAAGCCATTCACCTGCTCCCAGTGTGGGACGGGATTCAGTTCTTCATCCAACCTACGGAAACATCAGCGAGTTCACACGGGGGAGAGGCCATTCACCTGCTCCCTCTGTGAGAAGGGATTCAGTGATTCATCCACCCTGCAGACACACCGGCGAATTCACACTGGGGAGAGGCCATTCATCTGCTCTCAATGTGGGAAGGGATTCATTAACTCGTCCAAACTTCGGAACCATCAGCGAGTTCACACTGGGGAGAGGCCGTTCACCTGCTCTCAGTGTGGGAAGGGATTCAATAACTCGTCCAACCTTCGGAACCATCAGCGAGTTCACACTGGGGAGAGGCCGTTCACCTGCTCTCAGTGTGGGAAGGGATTCAGTGATTTATCCACCATGAAGAGACATAAGCGAATTCACACTGGGGAGAGGCCATTCACCTGCTCTCAGTGTGGGAAAGGATTCAGTGATTTATCCACCCTGCGGAAACATCAGCGAATTCACACTGGGGAGAGGCCATTCATCTGCTCTCAGTGTGGGAATGGATTTACACATTTATCCAGTCTGCAGACACACCAGCGAATTCACACTGGGGAGAGGCCATTCACCTGCTCTCAGTGTGGGAAGAGATTCAATAACTCGTCCAACCTTCGGAACCATCAGCGAGTTCACACTGGGGAGAGGCCGTTCACCTGCTCTCAGTGTGGGAAGGGATTTGTTAGTTCATCCACCATGAAGAGACATAAGCGAATTCACACTGGGGAGAGGCCATTCACCTGCTCTCAGTGTGGGAAAGGATTCAGTGATTTATCCACCCTGCGGAACCATCAGCGAGTTCACACTGGGGAGAGGCCGTTCACCTGCTCTCAGTGTGGGAAGGGATTTGTTAGCTCATCCACCATGAAGAGACATAAGCGAATTCACACTGGGGAGAGGCCATTCACCTGCTCTCAGTGTGGGAAGGGATTCAGTAATTCGTCCAACCTTCAGAAACACCGGCGAGTTCACACTGGAGAGAGGCAATTCATCTGCTCTTAGTGTGGGAAGGGATTATATAGAAACATGAAAAGGGAGAGCAGGAAGAGGCCATTTGGCCCTTTGCGCCTGATCTGCCATTCATTATGATCATGGCTTATCATCCAACTCAATAGCTTAATCCCGCTTTCCCCTCCATATCCTTTGACCCCCTTCGCCTTCAGTGCGATATCTAACTGCTTCTTGCAAACAAATAATGTATTGGCCTTAAAGTTTTCCTGTGGTAACAAATTCCACGGGCTCACCACTCTCTGGTTGAAGAAATTTCTCCTCATCTCTGTCTAAATGGTCTCCCCCGTATCCTCAGATTGCGACCTCTGGTTCTGTACACTCCCACCATCGGGAAAATCTTTCCTGCATCTACCTTGTTAAGTCCTGTTCGAATATTATAGGTTTCTATGAGATCCCCCTCATTCTTCTGAACTCCAGCGAATACAAACCTAACTGATTCAATCTCTCATACGTCAGTCCCACCATCCCAGGAATCAGTCTGGTAAACGCTCGCTGCACTCCCTCTAGAGCAAGAACATCCTTCCTCAGATAAGGAGACCAAAATTGCTCACAATATTCCAGGTATGGCCTCGCCACGGCCCTGTGTAATAATAGCAAGATATTCCTGCTCCTGTACTCGAATCCACTCGCAATGAAGGCTAGCATACCATTTGCCTTCTTTACCGCCTGCTGGAGCTGCATGCTTACCTTCAGTGACTGGCGTACAAGGATACCCAGGTCTCATTGCACATTCCCCGCCTCTCCTAATCTATGGCCGTTCAGATAATAGTCTGCCTTCTCATTTTTAGTACCAATGTGGATAACCTCGCATTTCTCCAAATTATACTGCATCTGCCATTCATTTGCCCACTCACTCAACTTGTCCAAATCACTCTGAAGGATCTCTGCATCCTCCTCACAGCTCATCCTCCCAAGCAACTTGTGTGATCTGTAAATTTGGAGATATTGCATTTTGTTCCCTCATCTAAGTTGTTAATATATAAGTGGTGCAGCTGCCTCATGGTGCTGAGGATCATGGTTCAATCATGCCTGGGTCACTGTCTGTGTGCAGTCAAGTTCTCGATTTTGCGTGGGTCTCACCCCCATAACCCCAAAGATGTGCAGTGGAGGGGAACTGGCCATGCTAAATTACCACTTATTTACAAAAATAGAATTGGGTACTTTAAATTTGAAAAGAAAAATCATTTATATATCTTGTGAATATCTGGGGCCCAGGCACTGATCCCAGCGGTACCCCACGAGCCACTGCCTGCCAATTTGAAAAAGATCCATTAATTCCTCCTCTTTGTTTCCTGTCTGCCAGTCAGTTTTTTTATCCATCTCAAGAGACGACCCCTAATCCCATGTGCTTTCATTTTACCCACTAATATCTTATGCAGGAATAAGTCGAAAGCTATCTGAAAGTCCAAATATACCACATCCACTGGCTCTCCCTCGTCAACTCGACCAGTTACACACTTGAAGAATTCCAGTAGATTTGTCAAGCATGATTTCCCCTTCATAAATCCATGCTGGCTCTGTCCGATCCTGCCACTGGTTTCGAAGTGCTTTGCTATAAAATCTTTGATAATGGATTCTAAAATTTGCCCCACTGCCGATGTCAGGCTTACTGGTCTATAATTTCCTGTTTTGTCTCGAGCTCCCTATTTAAATAGTGAGTTACATAAACCACCCTCCAATGTGCAGGAATTGTTCCAGAGTCTATAGAATCCTGGAAGATGACCACCAATGCATCCATTATTTCTAGAGCCACTTCCTTAAGTACTTTGGGATACAGATTATCAGGCCCTGGGGATTTATCAGCCTTCAATCCCATCAATTTCCCCAACACAATTTCTCGAATATTGATCTCCTTTAGTTCCTTCCTCTCACTAAATCCTGCGTTCCCCAACATTTCTAGCATCTAATTTGTGAAGCCAGAAGCAAAGTATGTATTTATTTGCTCACCCATTTCTTTGTCCCCTATTATACATTCCCCTGTTTCTGACTGAAAGGAACCTACATTTGTCTTCACCGATCTTTTTCTCTTCACATACCGACAGAAACTTATACAATCGGCCTAATTTCCTGTTTTGTGCCATTCCCAACATCACCACTGCAGTTAGGGGGGTCTATATACACAACGCCCACTAATGTTTTTTGCCCCTTGGTGTTTCTCAGCTCTACCCATACAGATTCCACATTGTTGGAGCTAATATCCTTCCTCACTATTGCATTAATTTCCTCTTTAACCAGCACTGCCACTCCATTGCCTTTTCCTTTTTGTCTGTCCTTCCTAAATACTGAATATATTCAGTTCCCATCCCTGGTCATCCTGCAGCCATGTCTCCAGAATCCCGATTATCTCACACCCGTTTACATCTATTTACACAATTCACTCGGTTATGCCGTCTGCAGTCACACCAGGGAGTTCACACTGGGGAGAGGCCGTTCACCTGCTCTCAGTGTGGGAAGGGATTCAATAACTCGTCCAACCTTCGGAACCATCAGCGAGTTCACACTGGGGAGAGGCCGTTCACCTGCTCTCAGTGTGGGAAGGGATTCAGTGATTTATCCACCATGAAGAGACATAAGCGAATTCACACTGGGGAGAGGCCATTCACCTGCTCTCAGTGTGGGAAAGGATTCAGTGATTTATCCACCCTGCGGAAACATCAGCGAATTCACACTGGGGAGAGGCCATTCATCTGCTCTCAGTGTGGGAATGGATTTACACATTTATCCAGTCTGCAGACACACCAGCGAATTCACACTGGGGAGAGGCCATTCACCTGCTCTCAGTGTGGGAAGAGATTCAATAACTCGTCCAACCTTCGGAACCATCAGCGAGTTCACACTGGGGAGAGGCCGTTCACCTGCTCTCAGTGTGGGAAGGGATTTGTTAGTTCATCCACCATGAAGAGACATAAGCGAATTCACACTGGGGAGAGGCCATTCACCTGCTCTCAGTGTGGGAAAGGATTCAGTGATTTATCCACCCTGCGGAACCATCAGCGAGTTCACACTGGGGAGAGGCCGTTCACCTGCTCTCAGTGTGGGAAGGGATTTGTTAGCTCATCCACCATGAAGAGACATAAGCGAATTCACACTGGGGAGAGGCCATTCACCTGCTCTCAGTGTGGGAAGGGATTCAGTAATTCGTCCAACCTTCAGAAACACCGGCGAGTTCACACTGGAGAGAGGCAATTCATCTGCTCTTAGTGTGGGAAGGGATTATATAGAAACATGAAAAGGGAGAGCAGGAAGAGGCCATTTGGCCCTTTGCGCCTGATCTGCCATTCATTATGATCATGGCTTATCATCCAACTCAATAGCTTAATCCCGCTTTCCCCTCCATATCCTTTGACCCCCTTCGCCTTCAGTGCGATATCTAACTGCTTCTTGCAAACAAATAATGTATTGGCCTTAAAGTTTTCCTGTGGTAACAAATTCCACGGGCTCACCACTCTCTGGTTGAAGAAATTTCTCCTCATCTCTGTCTAAATGGTCTCCCCCGTATCCTCAGATTGCGACCTCTGGTTCTGTACACTCCCACCATCGGGAAAATCTTTCCTGCATCTACCTTGTTAAGTCCTGTTCGAATATTATAGGTTTCTATGAGATCCCCCTCATTCTTCTGAACTCCAGCGAATACAAACCTAACTGATTCAATCTCTCATACGTCAGTCCCACCATCCCAGGAATCAGTCTGGTAAACGCTCGCTGCACTCCCTCTAGAGCAAGAACATCCTTCCTCAGATAAGGAGACCAAAATTGCTCACAATATTCCAGGTATGGCCTCGCCACGGCCCTGTGTAATAATAGCAAGATATTCCTGCTCCTGTACTCGAATCCACTCGCAATGAAGGCTAGCATACCATTTGCCTTCTTTACCGCCTGCTGGAGCTGCATGCTTACCTTCAGTGACTGGCGTACAAGGATACCCAGGTCTCATTGCACATTCCCCGCCTCTCCTAATCTATGGCCGTTCAGATAATAGTCTGCCTTCTCATTTTTAGTACCAATGTGGATAACCTCGCATTTCTCCAAATTATACTGCATCTGCCATTCATTTGCCCACTCACTCAACTTGTCCAAATCACTCTGAAGGATCTCTGCATCCTCCTCACAGCTCATCCTCCCAAGCAACTTGTGTGATCTGTAAATTTGGAGATATTGCATTTTGTTCCCTCATCTAAGTTGTTAATATATAAGTGGTGCAGCTGCCTCATGGTGCTGAGGATCATGGTTCAATCATGCCTGGGTCACTGTCTGTGTGCAGTCAAGTTCTCGATTTTGCGTGGGTCTCACCCCCATAACCCCAAAGATGTGCAGTGGAGGGGAACTGGCCATGCTAAATTACCACTTATTTACAAAAATAGAATTGGGTACTTTAAATTTGAAAAGAAAAATCATTTATATATCTTGTGAATATCTGGGGCCCAGGCACTGATCCCAGCGGTACCCCACGAGCCACTGCCTGCCAATTTGAAAAAGATCCATTAATTCCTCCTCTTTGTTTCCTGTCTGCCAGTCAGTTTTTTTATCCATCTCAAGAGACGACCCCTAATCCCATGTGCTTTCATTTTACCCACTAATATCTTATGCAGGAATAAGTCGAAAGCTATCTGAAAGTCCAAATATACCACATCCACTGGCTCTCCCTCGTCAACTCGACCAGTTACACACTTGAAGAATTCCAGTAGATTTGTCAAGCATGATTTCCCCTTCATAAATCCATGCTGGCTCTGTCCGATCCTGCCACTGGTTTCGAAGTGCTTTGCTATAAAATCTTTGATAATGGATTCTAAAATTTGCCCCACTGCCGATGTCAGGCTTACTGGTCTATAATTTCCTGTTTTGTCTCGAGCTCCCTATTTAAATAGTGAGTTACATAAACCACCCTCCAATGTGCAGGAATTGTTCCAGAGTCTATAGAATCCTGGAAGATGACCACCAATGCATCCATTATTTCTAGAGCCACTTCCTTAAGTACTTTGGGATACAGATTATCAGGCCCTGGGGATTTATCAGCCTTCAATCCCATCAATTTCCCCAACACAATTTCTCGAATATTGATCTCCTTAGTTCCTTCCTCTCACTAAATCCTGCGTTCCCCAACATTTCTAGCATCTAATTTGTGAAGCCAGAAGCAAAGTATGTATTTATTTGCTCACCCATTTCTTTGTCCCCTATTATACATTCCCCTGTTTCTGACTGAAAGGAACCTACATTTGTCTTCACCGATCTTTTTCTCTTCACATACCGACAGAAACTTATACAATCGGCCTAATTTCCTGTTTTGTGCCATTCCCAACATCACCACTGCAGTTAGGGGGGTCTATATACACAACGCCCACTAATGTTTTTTGCCCCTTGGTGTTTCTCAGCTCTACCCATACAGATTCCACATTGTTGGAGCTAATATCCTTCCTCACTATTGCATTAATTTCCTCTTTAACCAGCACTGCCACTCCATTGCCTTTTCCTTTTTGTCTGTCCTTCCTAAATACTGAATATATTCAGTTCCCATCCCTGGTCATCCTGCAGCCATGTCTCCAGAATCCCGATTATCTCACACCCGTTTACATCTATTTACACAATTCACTCGGTTATGCCGTCTGCAGTCACACCAGGGAGTTCACACTGGGGAGAGGCCGTTCACCTGCTCTCAATGTGTGAAGGGATTTTGTAATTCATCGCACTTTCTGAGACACCAACAAGTTCAGAACTGATTACAGGGATTGGATTCTGCTGTTATTGTTTCTGTTCTCAATTACATCCAGGACTGCATTTTGTTCATTCTGTTGGTCAATGGGGATGGTCAGAGGGTTTCTTTCTGCTGGACTGGCCGGTCTCATGGCTTCTCCCCCAGTGGGCTGATTCTCTCTGAGCCTTCTTGCAAATATCTGGTTGCACATTTCACATGGATCGAAGAGTGAAAGGCAGTTTGGAGGTTCATAGATCATGGAATTTACAGTGCTGAAGAAGTCCATTCAGCCCATCGAGTCTGCACCGGCCCTTGGAAAGAGCATCCCAACCAAGCCCGCACCTCCACCCTATCCCAGTAACCCCACATAATCTTTTTTGGTCACTAAGGGCAATTTATCATAGCCAATCCACCTCACCCGCACATCATTGGACTGTGGGAGGAAACTGAAGCACCCGGAGGAAACCCACGCACACTCGGGGAGATCGTGCAGACTCCACACAGACAGTGACCCAAGCCGGGAATCGAACCTGGTACCCTGGAGCTGAGAAGCAGCTGTGCTAACCACTATGCTACCATGCTGTTCAGGTTAGAAGATATTTCATTACCATTTCTGTTTTGAAATCCCCCAAATCATGCCACATTGCCATAAAGATGGGCTATGGTGGTTACGTGGTTCTTTTGTTTAATTTGTCTTGGTGCTTCTCACAGAAGAAAACTATCAGGGTATGAGGGGCATGTTGTCTGAGGTGCACTGGGAAACTACATTACATGGTATGGTGGGTGACAGGCAATCACTAATATTTATGGAATTATTACAGATTTACATGGGGATCGGTTCGCTCAGTTGACTGGATGGCTGGTTTGTGCTGAGTGACACGAACAGCACAGGTTAAATTCCCATAGCGGCTGAGGTTAGCCATGGTCTGTCAGTATTTGTGCTCCACATGACCCTCCACCCACCCCTCTATATCCCCCCCCTCTATACCCTCCTTCCCCCCCCCCCCCCCCCCCCCCCCACCATCAGCATCTCCCTCTATTCCTTTCTCTCTCATGTATGTATCTAGCTTTACGTTCAATGTATTAATGCTGTTCACCTCAACCACTGGCTGTGGGAGTGAGTTGCACATTCTCACCACTCGCTGGTAAAGAGGTTTCTGCTGAAATTCCTATTGGATTATTGAATTCCTTCATAATCTGAAAGACTTCCTCCAGGTCACCCATCAGTCTTCTCCTTTCCAGAAAAAAGCAGCCCCAGACTTTCCTGGGTGTTAAATGCTCTCAGTTCTGTATATTATGAATCTTTGTTGCACCTTATCCAGTGCCTCTATTTCCTTTATCGAAATGGAGATCACCAATGTTGACACTGCTCCCAGTGTAGTCTAACCCCGGTTCTAAACAAGCTGAACATTTCCTCCGTGCTTTTCAATTCTATCTCTCTAGAATGGAACCCTATATATAATTGCCCCACACTTTGGGAAAGATGTGAAGTTCTCAGAGACGGTGTCGAGAACATTTACGAGAATGGTACCAGAGATGAGGGACACCAGTTAGTTGGAGTGACTGGAGCAACTAAATTTCACTCCTGAGATCACAGCATCTGGAGGGTGGGGAATGGGGCCATTCAGCCCTTTGGGAACGTGTCGGCTCCCTGTGGAGGAAGCCAGTCTGTCTATTGCCCCGTTCTATCCCCAAATCCCTGTGAGTTTATTTCTCTCAATGCCTGTCCAATTTCCTATTGAAATCATTCCATCATCTCTGCATCTCCCACCCTCATAGGCGATAGGTTCCAGGTTGTTACCACTCCCTTTACATGTACACAAGGCTGTTCGAGCACAGAGGAGTCTATTTGGCCCATTTTTCCTATGCCAGCACTTTGTATAGCGACCCATTTAATCCCAGAGTCCGGCTATTTTGTTTTCTTTTTCAGAATGCATCAAATTACATTTTGGAAATTGCATTCCAATGAGATTCCAGCACCATTTATCGACAGTGCATTCCAAATCACAAAAACTCGCTGTGTTTTACAACAAATAATTGTGCATATGGTGTGTGTGAATTTTCACAGAGTATTCAAAATGGTGTCAATGACGTGGGTATTACACAAAATTAAGACTCAATCTTTATCAATGATTCTGGTGAGGACACCGAGTGTAATATATGCGGACAATTGGAATAAATGTACATTTCTATCAAACCTCTCGACCACTGAACCTCCTAAAGTGTTTTAAAGCCAATGGAGTACTTTTGAATTGAAACATATTCACTGTTGTAATGTAGGAAGCTGTAAGTACTGTTCTGGAAAATACAGAATGTGTCATTTGAAACATAGAGGTCTGCCAATATCTGGTCTGGGAGAGTGCAGGGAAAGATCCCACAAGAGGTTGGTGGCAGCTGAAAAGAGCAGAAACTGTGGCCAGCTCTTCTGTCAAAAATGCAGTCAATTTCAGTCTGTCAGAATTGTTATTACAACCTGCAGCAGGAGAAAGGGAAAAAGAAAAAAACAGAGTTTGCATACATTTCTTTGTGCTGTTGAAATATTGTAATGGACTGCCCCTTTAAGCCCCGTAGTCCTTTCCCCATCGGAGGTCCCGATCTCCCGCCAAAAATCACTAAGCGCGGGCTTCCCTCGCTCCTCCCCCCACGTGCGAGGCAGCAGACATCGGGAGAAAAGCAGAACGCGAGGGAGCAGCAGCTGGAGAGGGCAGAACGGAGCTCAGAGGAAGGAGGACAGAAAACAGAGAACCAGCATCAGGAGAGAGAGAGAGAGAGAGAGAGAGAACTCGGTTATGGGAAAGGCAAAGCAAACAGCTGAGTGTAAACGGTAATAGATTTAAAGAAGGCTAGGATTTAAAGGTAAAATGTTAAGTTTGGGTCTGAAGGTCCCCAACCAACCAGACAACATCCAAAATCACTAATCTGTTTACCTTTCTGTATAAGAAAGTGTTTACAACTTATTAAAAAAAGTATGATAATAATAAAATAATTTAACCTGAAAAAGTGGTTATTAGCTTACTTCACTTCCTTAATAACGCAGGACCCAGGACATCAATGCTATTAAAGGGTAAGTAGGTAAAATTCTTCGGTGAAGGTATGGGTTATACCGGGGGATAACTTGAAAGGAGAGTTTGACCTGAATAGCACCCACAGAAGCCTGTATCGGAGTCAGGGAGTGAGAATCCCTGTTCACCATTTTAGAGTATTGGCCCTTTTTTGGTTTAGGGGGAATTCTAAGACAGAGTGGTGGATTTACAAAAACATGGCGAGCCAGCCAGGAGGCCTAGAATATTAGAAGTTTCTAGGTAAATAGGGGCTAGAATATTAGAAGTTTCTAGTTCCCAAGAAACGGTTGGAATATTAGAAGTTTCTAACCGGCACAAAGGCTAGAATATTAGAAGTTTCTAGCCTGTGTGTGAGTCAAACTTTACCTGCCGAGTTTAGTTTGGAAAGTCATGTGTGATTGGCTTTTGTAAGGATATTCTGTGGATCGAGGGGACAGAAGCTCAGGTTGGGTGTGAAAATTAGTAGACTAGAAGATACTGGCCCTGAGAAAAGTCTGCAAGACATTTTGGTGACAGCACTAAAATTTTGCATCCATTACTGGTAAAAGGGGCTAAAGAATAAATCATCCTCAGGGTAAGGCAGATTGTGCGGACATTTTCTGGAAAATAGGAACGCTTATCTTCAGAAACCAATAATCAATCGACCCTTAACTAAAGCAGGAAGATAGTGCCTTGGTCAGCCTTGGATAGGGCCCAGAAAGGGTACTTATCCTTAATTTCAGAGTGCACCTGAAAGGGACAACCAGGAACAGAAAAAAAATCCGAAAAATGGCAATTAGGGTAATTCTCATGCCCTGGGATACGGTCAAGAGAAATGTAGCAGTGAAACAGGAATGGAAGAAATTAAAAGAGCAAAAGAAATCCTGGAAAAAAGATATGTATCCAGACGGAGATATCTCCTTCTTTGTTAGAGTGCCAAAAGCCCTGCAATATACAGATCCAGTAGGGATCCTTAAAGCACTTTGTAAGTTTGCATTTGAAAAGCAAACTGAATCACTAATCTTGTTCGGACACAGACAGAAGCATGCAGCTGCTCAAGTGGGCAAAGTGTGCTCCAAACTGATTAAAATCATTGACGAAGAAAACATGAAAGAAATAATACAGATCCCTAGTGAACACAAAAGTAACTCTGAAGTGGCAAACAAATATATAAAACAACTGCAGAAAAATGAAACATTAGAAATGGAAAATGACGAGGAATCAGTCCTAGAATCAGATAGCCGAGAGAATTCGGACCCCTTTGAAAATTTCCCAAAGGGATACAATTTTCAATACCCAGATCCAAGTCCGTTTCAGGAAGAAAATTGGCCACGGCAATCTGCCACATATAAAAAAGGAGCTTTTATCGATTATTTCTTTGAAACACAAGAAAGTGAAGAGGAACAAAGCCTAGTTGGGATTATGGCGCCTCCTGCGCTGGGACAGGAAGAATCATCATCCTCATCAGAGAATGAGGAAATAGTAAAACCAAGGAGAAGAATAGGGAATAGAAAAAATTCTAAACCATTAGAAATAGGGGATTATAGTGATTACTGGAAACAACAACAACCTTCCACTTATCGACCAATAAATAAGGATTTACCGTATTATATGTATAATCCAGAAGCAAAAATGGTACACCATAGAGATCAGGAAGGATGGGAAAGAGAGGTTACATCTAGGGGACTTAAAATAGGAGAAATATTAGGAGGAAGTCAACAAATTGATTCTACGAAATTACTGGAATTACCAAACGTTACCCCCAAAGCTAAAATTTGGCAAATGAGCAAAGGGTATGACAGTTTCGGAAGAGCCATGAGTAGGGTAAGGAACAGCACAGAAACACAAGGCCAGATAACAGCAGCATTAAGACCACAAGAAAGGATACAGAATCGTCCAAGACCCCGAATAACTGCTCCTACTCCTATGGATAGGGCAAGTTATGCTCCACGAGATAGCCAAGTACCAATTGCAATGTTTGAAGAATATATAGAACCGGTGGAAGATTTTGTACAACATGGTACCCCCTATTTTGAGGAAGAACCAGTACAACGACAGATACATTTCTCAGAATATAGGACACCTTTAAGAACACCATGCCCCAGAAGTGAGAAAGTAGTTCAGTTATTTACACCAGGTCCAGAGGAAGGACAGGGAGGCATGGTACCGTATAAAATAGTAGCAGCAGTAATGAAGACAGCAGGCCCAAAGAAACATGGGGAGAGTAGAATTGAGTATTCACAGAGGTTAAAACAGTTAGCGAAGAAAATGGGGGCATCAGGAGAATCCACCAAATTGATTGATTCAGTGGGAGAAATAGTTACAGGCGAAGTCTCAGATTTAATAAATGAGTTAGATTTGGGAAATGAGAGAGCTAACTTAATGAAAGAGATGACAGAGGCAGCATATGCAGGGGAACACCTCACAACATATGTCGACCGAATATATGAGGTTAATAAGGAAGAGGGGGCCGATGTAGTCAGATTCCTGAGGGAATTAGGACCCAAGATTCCAGGAGGAAATAGCCTCTCAACAATACTGTTAACGACCTCTAGAAGAGAAATAGGAAGAGAACTGGTGAAATTTGATTTGGCAGGCAAAGCATTTAAGGATAAACACACAAAAGGGGAACAAAAAAGAGTAGCAGCTGCCCAAAATAATGTTTCAACACAAAATGCTCAGATTAGACCACCAAACCGACAGATACCTGACAAATCGGAACACAATCTAGCCCAACCAGCAATGCCACAACATGGGTATAATCTGCGGTCACAAGGGCCACCTCCACCACAAAATCTAGATTACTTACCAAGGGAACAATTCCTAGCCCTCAGTCGGGAGGAAAGAGACAGATTCATTGAGGATAGGAGAAGAAGAGCAGCTGGTCAGGGGAAAGATTTAATAAAAATAGATACTAGAAAAATAAGGATATTAAAACCAATTGATAACATGGAGGAAATAAGGAAACAGAAAGAGAAAAGTATTTTAAATGAAGCTTGGAAGAAGATGGAAGAAGTATTAATGGGAGCAAACCTAGCGATAGGTAAGAATGACACAGGTTTAATTAGCAAGCGGTTCCAACACACAATTCACGGGGGACAACACAGACCTCAAAAACAGTATCCTTTGACTAGAGGAGCTAAGAGCGAGCTGGAGATAATAATCAAGGAATTGGAGCAGCAGGGGATTATTCAAGGGGTCACATATGCCTCAACAAATAGTCCACTTCAAGTAGTAAGAAAACCAGATGGTACATTTAGGATGGTAACAAATTACAAAGCTTTAAATAAAGTCACAAAGAAGGACAAGAGATATTTAATAAATCCACAAGCTACCTTAGAGCAAGTCGCGGGAAAAACTTACTTAACTAGTATAGATTTGGCGAATGGATTCTGGAGTGTTCCATTAGACCCAGACAGCAGGGAGAAAACAGCATTCACCTTCGGAACTAAGCATTATGTATATTGTAGACTGCCACAGGGATATGTTAATTCTCCGAATCACTTTCAGGCAATAATCAGGGAACTGATTAAAGATGATTTGGCTTTAGTATATATCGATGATATATTAATTGGAGATGACGATCAGGACAAACATGTGGAAAGAGTGGCCAGGATAATTAAGACACTTAGTGAAGCAGGCTTTAAAATAGGGCTAAAGAAATGTCAAATTGGGAGAAGCGAAGTCAACTATTTGGGTTATTCAGTATCGAAGGAAGGTAGAGAGGCCAGTATTGAAATGAGGAAGAAGGTAGCTGAAATTACTGCGCCTGTTTCGAAAAAAGGGGTTCAAAAAATAATGGGAATATTGGGATATCTAAGGCCAGTAGTGAAAGACTTTAGTCTTTATGCTAAAGCCATTTATCAAACATTGCAAGGGGATTTTATTTGGACCAGCGAGGCCCAGAGAGGGTTAGATCAGTTAAAGATAGCAATTGCGATATCGGGACCATTAGTTGGGAGACAAGAAGAGGATGATTTAAGCATTAAATTAGACATATATAAAAATGGATATGGTATGGTGCTTGCTAATCTTAGCAATCAGACACCTATCAAACATCTGACAGGAAACTGGTCGAGAGCTGAACAAAAGTTTTCAAACATCGAGAAATGTCTAGCAGCTATAACAAAGAGAATAGCAGAGATAGAAAACTTGTCGGGTGGTAAGAAAATTTATGTCACAGCTGAGTTTTTGGAATTAAAGGAGCTAACCAGGAGACAGATTTGCCAGCAAGGCGCGAATACAGCTCGATGGGAAAGATGGGAAACCATTCTTCTAAACCCTGACTTAATGTTTATTCATAACATTAAAAAGGGACAGAAACTTGATGAACCAGTTAGTAAAACGGAGTTGGTGAATGCTTGGGTATTATATACTGATGGTAATAAAGTCAAGAAGGACGAAGAACAAGCCAGATGGGCATTCATTTTAAAAAATTCAGGAAAAATAGTAGTGGAGGAACAGGGAATAATCATTGGATCAGCTCAGACAGCTGAGGTAGAGGGAGTATTGCAAGGGTTAAAGGAGTGTCAGCAGCGAAAGCTGCAGGAAGTTACCGTTGTAACCGACAGCTTTTTCGTGCAGCAAGGATTGGAGAAAGATTTGGAGTTTTGGAAACTAAACGGTTGGACGAACGGTAGAAATAAACTACTGGAACAGAAAGAACAGTGGGAAGAGATAGATAAAATTTTAGCCGATATGGAGATCCAGACAATTCATCAAAAAGCACACACAAAAGGAACTGGGGAACTGTGTAAGGGGAATCAGGAAGTGGATGAATTAGCCAGACTTAGGACAATAATCTTGGGGACTCTTGGGAACACAGCAGCCGACCTTCAAATGATAATTAAGCAAATACATGAAGCCACAGGACATGGGGGTCATGTTGTAGTCGCAAGGGAGTTGAAAAAGTTGGGAATTAAAATAGCCTATTGGAGACAACATTTAACTGCAGTAAGGAGAAAATGTGAGAGATGTATGGCCTGTGGAGGACAGAGAGGGAATAAAACATATGGGAGCATAAAAACTGAGAAACCAATGCAGGAATGGTCATTAGATTATGCAGGACCACTTTTTCCCAGAAGCAGCAACGGTAATTTGTATTTTTTAGTCAAAGCTGATAGCTGCACGGGAGAAATTGACCTTAGAGCAACCAGCAAAGCAAATGGAGCCACGACCAAAAGGGTATTGGCAGAAATGATGACCTCCAGAGGTAGACCAGAATCGATCCGAATGGACAACGCGCCGCACTTTAGAAACAATACTGTTATTAACTTTTGTGCTGACAGAGGAATAACAATCAATTGGGCCGTGAAATATGCACCTGAGAGTAATGGAATGGCTGAGAGGTCTGTAAGAAAAGTAAAGGATTGGATCATAAAGAATCAGAATAATAAAGGCTGGGATAAAGACATTGAAAGAATAGTATTTGATCTTAATAGTAATCTTGGAACCTCTGTCTCCCAGGGACAAGGGGACCCAAGTGAATCTGGGAATTATCAAGTAGGAGACGAAGTTTGGGTGAAGCTACCAACTAAGACTGTGGGGAAAATCATTCGTGAGACTGTAAAATGTAAAGACAAGATTGTTCAGATTCTGGGTACACATACAATTGAATTAGAGAAGCATGGTGTCTGGAGCAAAAGGAATTGTGTCACAATTGAAACACACGACCCAGTGAGCATCAGAGGAGTTTGAGATTCTTCGAATCTCACTCAGGGGTGCAATGACAGAAGGAGGCTTAACAGGCCTTAATGGTATGATGTACATCAAGGATATGGAAAATAAACCAGTTCAAAAAGAAATGGTGGCAAAAGAAATCCGGAAGTCCTGGAGAGGGCATTTCTGGGTTAACCAAATGAAAACAGAAAGTACAAATTAAAGAATAGGGCCCTCTCCACCCTTGATCTGTTCATTTGATTTTCAGATGGAAAAAATAAATAACGAACCAGTTCACAAGAAGGAAGAGAACTACACTCCAGAGAGGAATCTTTTAGACAGGATTGGGGGGGAAACTAATGATGCAATTGGCTACATATTTGAGGGAATTAAATGACAGAACCCCGAGGAAAACTTTACGGGGTAGAAACAAATCAAAATATCAAATTATAACTGGACAGTGAAACCTCCGGTCAGACATCTCTAACTGGACATTAGCTGATGGGTGATCTGCGGTCTCCATGGAGTATGTACTACGTGGTGGAATTATTAAGGGTCTCGGCAGATAGCAGCGACTGACGAGGAACCCCAATATGATAAATGACAATAGTTTAAGAATTTTAGTAGCTTGATACTACGGCGGGAAAATTGTTACCAATGCAGCAAAACAATATTGCATTGAAGAGCTGTAATCGTTATTATAAAAAATAAAAATTAAAAAAAAATATTAAATTTTCATGTAAATTGATAGGGACTGTTATATATATATGATAAGGGGGGTATGTGTGTCGTTAAAGAACTTGATCCGCATTTCTAAACTCTGTGAATGTTTTAATAGAGGGGTAGTTTAGTGTGTTTTCTTGATTTAACTATATAGTACATTACAAATAATATTGATGTTGTTTATATGCCATATTTAGTATGTAATAATTATTGTTCCCAAAGCCAAGAAGGAATGTTTCGATATTGATATTAAATTTTGTTAACAGTTGAAAATATGTAAAGTTGTAACACACAGTCTATTTGTGTGGTTAGGTAATGAATAATGTGTTAAGATAAGATTTTTTTTTTACTATGTATTTAACAATAGGGAGAATTTGTTTGAAAAAAAAGACGGTTCAATGTGGTTTTGCAAATGCTGTAATGAAAAATATACACTTTGTCAGAAAGATATTCTCTCATGTAAACCAGAGGTTGGCAGACTTACATGATTCACGACAATGTTAGACATTAATGGGGAAGTTAGGAATACAAGCAGGATCAATTGAACATTTTAAATTAATGAAACAAAGGGATCAGTGGGTGGTACATGATATCACAATTACCCCATTCCAATCAGAAATGGAAAACTATTTGGACGACGGAAAAATGGGGCACGTAACAACCAGTGATGGACAAAAGATCTGTTTGGTTACTGATGAACTGAGTTGTGTGCTGGTTCTAAGGGACATGAGGAAGCTTATACGGTGCTGCTATCCCAAGGAAGTAAAATGCTTTGGAGGTAGTGGAACACACGGAAAGCTAATGTGTTACCTTCCTGAGCGGCTATGGCTATGGTTCACGGTAATTGGACTGGAACGGAAAACAAGACTCTTATTGACACTGGTCTGTGATATGCATACAAATGACAAAGATCAGGGATGTATGTTAGTACAATTGGATGGGGGGACAATAAACCAAATTATAGTAATGTTTCAAATGTCAAGACGGGGTGTTCTGGAAAATACAGAATGTGTCATTTGAAACATAGAGGTCTGCCAATATCTGGTCTGGGAGAGTGCAGGGAAAGATCCCACAAGAGGTTGGTGGCAGCTGAAAAGAGCAGAAACTGTGGCCAGCTCTTCTGTCAAAAATGCAGTCAATTTCAGTCTGTCAGAATTGTTATTACAACCTGCAGCAGGAGAAAGGGAAAAAGAAAAAAACAGAGTTTGCATACATTTCTTTGTGCTGTTGAAATATTGTAATGGACTGCCCCTTTAAGCCCCGTAGTCCTTTCCCCATCGGAGGTCCCGATCTCCCGCCAAAAATCACTAAGCGCGGGCTTCCCTCGCTCCTCCCCCCACGTGCGAGGCAGCAGACATCGGGAGAAAAGCAGAACGCGAGGGAGCAGCAGCTGGAGAGGTCAGAACGGAGCTCAGAGGAAGGAGGACAGAAAACAGAGAACCAGCATCAGGAGAGAAGAGGAGGAGAGAGAGAGAACTCGGTTATGGGAAAGGCAAAGCAAACAGCTGAGTGTAAACGGTAATAGATTTAAAGAAGGCTAGGATTTAAAGGTAAAATGTTAAGTTTGGGTCTGAAGGTCCCCAACCAACCAGACAACATCCAAAATCACTAATCTGTTTACCTTTCTGTAGAGAAAGTGTTTACAACTTATAAAAAAAAAGTATGATAATAATAAAATAATTTAACCTGAAAAAGTGGTTATTAGCTTACTTCACTTCCTTAATAACGCAGGACCCAGGACATCAATGCTATTAAGGGGTAAGTAGGTAAAATTCTTCGGTGAAGGTATGGGTTATACCGGGGGATAACTTGAAAGGAGAGTTTGACCTGAATAGCACCCACAGAAGCCTGTATGGGAGTCAGGGAGTGAGAATCCCTGTTCACCATTTTAGAATATTGGCCCTTTTTTGGTATAGGGGGAATTCTAAGACAGAGTGGTGGATTTACAAAAACAGTACGTATGTGTAATTACATTTAGTTTTGAAATTGTTATTTTCATAGTGTATTCCCTGTCATTAGTAACATGGTCAAGGAAGCCCTTTTATACCTCGAACATGCAGCTTCCTGCAGCCATTTCACCTTCTGTACCTTTTCTGTATTAACCACATTGATTTCACAGCAAAAAGCAATAATTAAATTTATGATTATTCAGTAGTGAACATAGATTATCATACATGAATTGGTGTGTGAGGTAGTTATCTTGTAAAGACTAGTTCTTTATTTTAAAAAGTAACACTTCCAACCAAAATGTTTCCAGAAACTGCAGAGCTAT
Source organism: Scyliorhinus canicula (assembly GCF_902713615.1). NCBI lineage: Eukaryota > Metazoa > Chordata > Chondrichthyes > Carcharhiniformes > Scyliorhinidae > Scyliorhinus > Scyliorhinus canicula. Next base: position 1,330,281 of record NW_024055461.1, read on the forward strand.
CAGAATTTGTTTGAAAAAATAAATTACTTTATAATTTTGAGAAGTTACAAGACATCATATTCTGCCAAGACTATGTGGGCTGGGCAGAGGTGTAATGGTATTGTTACTGGGCTAGTAATCCAGAGACCCAGGTTAATGCTCTAGGGATCTGGGATCGAATCTGCCTATGACAGTTTTTGAAATTGAATAAAAGTCTCAAATTCAAAGTCTAATGTTGACATTGTTGATCGTTGTAAAAACCCGTCTGGTTCACTAATGTCGTTTATGAAATCTGCTCTCCTTTTGTGGCCTGTCCTGCACGTGACTCCAGATCCACAGCAATGTTGTGGTTGATTTGTAAGTCTCCTTAAATAGCCTCACAAGACATGCAGTTCAAGGGCATTGGAATGAGCAGTAAATGCTGGTCCAGCCAGTGACGCCCACCTCCCATTAATGAATACTTTTTAAGAAGGTTTATTGTTCAATCTGAAGACTAGTAAGAAACTCTCTTTGATTGGATTTGATTAATTGTCACGTGTATCAAGGTACAGTGAAAAATATTGTTCTACATTTCCAGACAGATTGCTCCATACATGAAAAAACATAGGACATACAATAAACATACAATGTAAATACATAGACACAGACAGCGGGTAAAGCGTATGGATTATAGTACTACTCAGAAAAGAACCAGTGTATCTTGTATTAACCAAATGTATTAATTAGTTTGTAACATGATTAAATAAGTAGTGATCCTTAATTGAGTGACAATTAATGAAACTTTTTTTTTATTCATTGGGCATTGGCGTTGCAGGCTGTGCCAGCATTTATCACCCATTCTTATCGATTCCAGGCTTGGGTCACTGTCTGTGCGGATTCTGCACTTTCTCCCCATGTATGCGTCCCCACGTAGACATGGGGAGAAGGTGTAATCTCCACACCGACAGCCACCCAAGGTTAAAATTGAACCTGAGTCCCTGGCACTGTGAGACAACAGTGGTAACCACTGTGCCACGCTAACAGTTGACTCTGGTGGGATATGAGCCCACAACCTTTGAATCCCTTACTTGCGATTAAGTAGAAGTCCAACACACTATCCATTGTGCTACAGAGTCATACATATCCTTTAATCCCTTTAGCCCCAAGAGCTGTATCAAACCCCTTCTTCAAATTGTACACTGTATTGGCCTCCACGACTTTCTGTGGTAATGAATTCCACAGGCTCGTCACTCTCTCTAGGTGAAAAAATTTCTCCTCACCTCAGTCTTAAAAGTTTTACTCCATGTCCTCAAGCTATGACCCCCTAGTTCTGGACTTCCCACCATTGGGAACATTCTTTATGAATCTACTCTGTCCACTCCTGTTAGAATTTTATACGTTTCTTTGAGATCTTCTCATTAAAAAAGAGATGGAGAAGCAGAATTAGGCCATTCAGCCCATCGCGTTTGCTCTGCCATTCGATCATGGCTGATAAGTTTCTCGTCCCCATTATCCTGCCTTCTCCCCATAACACCTGAGCCTCTTATTCAAGAACCAATATATCTCTGTCTTAAAAAGACTGACGGGCATGGCCTGGTGCCATGTGGCCATCAATTAATTTCCTTTCCCCCAAGAGAAATCAAGGACTTGACACTGTGTGTTTGAGACAAAGCTGATTTATTTCACAAACAACAAGATATTAAACACTCGCCCAGCTCAGTTACAGGGAATCGAAATAAACCCCAATTGTCAGATTGAAGATGGTTCAGTTCTGGGTGTGATTATCAGTGGCAGTAACAGCAGAATCAACACTTTTCAGATGAACAGAGGGTAAATATAAATTAGTTTGACAGTTCAGGAATCATCAGTGGCATCTTATGATGTGGAGAAATTAGCTCAACAATTCTATGAACTAAAATTTAGTCTGGCCTGGTGTCACCAAGCTGAAATCCAGTCTTTCTCTGACACATTATTCTTAATGACATAGCTGACAGGTTAAGAGTGAAAAAGTCAACTGTTTAGCAGTACGGGGAAGAGGCAGGTTTGTAGATGTTCTACAGTGTTACAAACGGGCTCGTTGGATCTTATTCTGTCCCATCTTACATTCAGCTGACAGTAAAATGACTAAAATACTGCAACATACAGGCATTTGGGGACAATGGTGAGATTGCTGCTCAGATTAGTTAAAGTCTCCATATTGTAAAATAGATCTAGAAGGACTGGAGAAGATGCAGGAAAAGATATTTGAATTATGCCTGAACTGGCAGGTTACACCCAGTAAGAAAGATTGGACAGGGCATAACATTTTCTCTTGAAAAGGGAATGAAGGATGACCTGATCCTGTAAGACTATGAACAGGTTTGATATGATAGACAAGTGGAAGATGTTTCCACTGAATAAGAATAAATATGAGTTAGTGATTGATTAATCTAATGTGCAGTTCAGAGGGAGATCACTCACACACTTCACATGTGCAAAGGAATTTCCTCAGTTTTCCCACTGGTTAACACTCCAACTTTAAAAGCCCAGACAATTTGATCCAATTGCAGCACATTGTTATGGACGAGGGGCAGTTTAACTGTTCTGTCCAGGAAGACAAAAATCACTGTTCACCTGAACCTGCTCAGACCCCAACCCGTTAACAACTCACTGTCCGTGTTTGGTCTGTTGTCAATCACACCCAGGACAGACTCTGGTGGAAGGGCCTGTGCTCTTTAGTTGCTGTATTAATTTATTTAATACATTTGTTCCCTTGGTCCAACGGTACCAATTGTAATCGGTTGGCAAAAATAATTTCTATCAACGATATCTATTTCAATGGTGGAATTAGTACCCAACATAAATTGTGGCCGAGAATGTGCTCTATCCACATTACAGAAGCTCCCCACACATGCGCAGAGTCCGGCTGTGTCCGGCGCATATGCAGTTCAGGTTGTCGCTGACGGTGCGAGGAGCGGGATAGAAACAATCGAGCAACTTTCAGGATTGGAGCCGGTGGGTGGCCAGGGAGCAATAGAAGCTGCGGAGTGAGCCGGGAGGCTACATAAATACCCCGTGGAGGCTTCAACTCTTGAGTAAAATGTTAACGGTCCCGTCTTAAACAGCACCGAATAGAGTGAGAGCTGAGCGGCGACAGGCCCGGGTTACCGGCCGCCATCTTTACAGAGGACAAGGTGCCACAGGGCGCATGCGCTGTGAGCCTGGACCGGTTGCCAACTTTCCCAGATTGACTGACTGGAGTCTCCAGGATTTTATTTTAATCATTTGTGGGAGTCACTGGCTGGGCCAACATTTATTGCCCATCCCTAATTTCCCTTAAACCGAGTGGCTGGCTCGGCCATCTCGGAGGGCATTTAAAGAGTCAACCACATTGCTGTGGTTTGGAATCGTGTCGGTCCGACCAGGTAAGGATGGCAGATTTTCTTTTCTATTCATTCACGGGATGTGGGTGTCGCTGGCTGGGCCAGCATTCACTGCCCAGCTCTAATTGCCCTTGAACTGAGTGCATCTCAGAGAGCATTTTAAGAGTCAACAAGCTGACTGTGCATTTAGAGTCACATGTGCATAGAACACATAGTGCAGAAGGAGGCCATTCGGCCCATCGAGTCTGCGCCAACCCATTTAAGCCCTCACTTCCACCCTATCCCCGTAACACAATAACCCCTCCGAACCATTTTTGGTCACTAAGGGCAATTTGGCATGGCCAATTTTTTATTCATTTTCATTTAATTTCATTTCATTTGTATCCACCTAACCTGCACGTCTTTGGCCTTTGGATGTCGGCCAGACCAGGTAAGGATGGACGATTTCCCTCACTGAAGGACATGAGTGAACCAGATGGGTCTTTGCAACAACCAACAATGGTTTCAGGGTCTTCAGTAGACTTTAAATTAATTCAAATTTAACCTTCTGTCTTGGTGAGATTCGTGTCTGGGAAATCATTAGGACAGTAAAGAAGATTTTAATGTAATTTTCTTTGAACATTTCTCTTCAGTGGATATAAAAATATTGAAGATGGGATAAAGGTTGATTGGCTGACAGTCAATCACTGTCCTGTAAGGTAATGAGTCACTTTGTTTCCCAATTGGCCGAGGAAGGCAGTGTGTCACAAGGATGGATGTGTTGGCCGATTAATGGCTGGAGGATGGGGGCAGGTCATGTGATCAAATCTCCAGGAATACATTTAATCAAAGTTGGCGAGGAGAGAATGTTGTGAATTTCTATCCTGAACTGACAGTGAGGTTTCTGTAAATTTACAGGATACTGGAAGAGGAGGTTTAACAGACGGGAAACACAAACCAAATGTCACATCGCGATCTGACAGAGTCACTCGATTCATCAGAACCTGAATATCAGCAGCATCTGGGTGTGGAAGGTAAAAGGTTTGTCTGTTCTGTCTGTGAGGGAAGACTTCAGGTCTCAGTGTGACTGGAAAAGCCCCGAGATTCACAAACCCTGGTTAGACCAAACCTGGAGAACTGTGTTCAGTTCTGGGCAACAAACCTGAGGAAGGATAGAATGGCCTCGGAGGGAGTGTAGCACAGATTTACCTGAGTGATATCTGAACCCGCCAGGGTTAAATTACAAAACTAGATTATACAAGAGAGTCAGCGATATGATGACACAGAGAATGGCATTCGGCCCATTGAATCCATGCTAGCTCTCTGGAGCAATCCAGTCAGTGCCATTCTCCTGCTCTCTCCCTGTATCCTCGCAGGTTTATTTCCCTCAGATCTCTATCCAATTTCCTTTTGAAATCAAATGATTCATGAATTTATTTTCAAACTCCCTCATGGGCAGCAAGTATCACGTCATTGCCACTCGCTGTGTAAAAACATATCTCATATCACCTCATATCTCCTGTACCTTTTACATACAAACTAGGAACAGGCCACTCGGCCCCTCGAACCTGCTCAGCATTCCTGCCTACCCATGATAACCTTTCACCCCCTTGCTCATGAAGAATCTATCCAGCTCTGTCTTGAAAATATTGAAGGACTCTGCTTCCACTGCCTTTTAAGGACGTGATTGCCAAAGTCCTGCAACCTTCAAGAGAATGAAAAATCCTCATCTCCATCTGAAATGGGCGACTCCTTATTTTGCAACAGTGATGCCCTATTTGTCGATTCTCCAACAAGAGGAAACATCCTCTCCACATCCATCCTGTCAAGACCCTTCAGGATCTGATATAGTTCAATCCAGGTTTTACCCAAAACTTTAAATCTGTGTCCCGACTGCTTGTATGATCAGTGAATGGAAACAGAGTTTCTTTGTCCACCCGATGGAAATCTGGCATAATCTTGTGTCCCTGAATCAAATCTCCCCTCAACCTCCTTTGCTGGATCCATTCTGGTAAATCTCCTCTGCACCTTCTCCGTGAACCTTCACATCCTTCCTGAAGAGTGGTGACCAGAGCTTTATAAAGATTCATAGAATAGAATTAGAACCATAGAATTCCGACAGTGCAGAAGGAGGCCATTCGGCCCATCGAGTCTGCACTGATTCTCTGAAAGGGCACCCTGCCTCGGCCCACACCCCTACCCTGTCCCTGAAACCCCATAGTTCCACCTAACCTGCACATCCCTGGACACTAAGGGCAATTTATCAAGGCCAATCCACCTAATGTGCCCTTCTTTGGACTGTTGGTGGAGATCTGAGCACCGGGTGGAAACCCATACAGACACTGGGAGAAAGTGCAAACTCCACAGAGACAGTCACCAAGATCGGATGTGAGGTAGCAGTGCTAATCACTGTGCCACCAGAAGCATAGTTTCAGTATCAGTATTTCTATTTATGAAGCTCAATGTCGAGATTGGATGCTTTGCAAACTACTCTCTTAATCTGTCTTGTAAATATACAAAGTCCCTCTTCACCTCTTTCTCTCTCCTCCCAAAGAGGCCAGTTGGGTTTTTATAACAATCCAGCCGTTTCCATGGTCACTTTTTCCCAGAGCCGGCCCCACAAGTAATCAGATTCATTCGGCTGAATTGAAATCTGCCTTTGTGTTTTTGTGGGTTCTCTCTCACTCCCTATTTTCTGTTTTAAATCAGTTTTACAGGGTGTTCGAAGGGGAGGCTTCAAAGTCCGGAAACTCAAACCAAGCATCACATCAGGATCTGACCGACCACAATTTATCCTGAATATCATAGGATTTTGAACATGTAAGGAAAAAGCATCGTTCACAGTGGGGAGAAACCGTACTTGATTTGTGTGTGTGGACGAGGATTCACTCCATCATCAGGCCTCACAAGCCACAAATGCAGTCACACTGAGGAGAAACCGTGGAAATGACTGGACTGTGGGAAAGGATTCACTTCCCCATCCAAGCTGGAAACTCATCCCCGCAGTCACACTGGAGAGAGACCATTCACCTGCTCAGAGTATGGGGAGGGATTCACTCAGTCATCCTCTCTGTCCACACACCAGCGAGTTCGCACGGATGAGAGACCGTTTCAATGTCCAGACTGCGGGAAGTGCTATAAACGTTCTGGGGAACTGGTTCGCCATCAGCGTGTTCACACTGACGAGAGACCGTTCAGGTGCTCTCACTGTGGGACTGGGTTCAGACAATCATCTGACCTCACTGTACATCAGCGAAGTCACACTGGGGAGAGGCCATTCACCTGCTCGAAGTGTGGGAAAGGATTCACTCGATCATCTAACCTGCAGAGGCACCAACAAATTCATACTGGGGAGAGGCCATTCGCCTCCTCAGGGTGTGGGAAGGGATTCATTTAGTCACCTGACCTGCTGAGTCACCAGCGAGTTCACACTGATGAGAGACCTTTTCAATGTCCAGACTGCGGGAAGTGCTATAAAAGTTCTGGGGAACTGATGCACCATCAGCGTGTTCACACTGACGAGAGACCGTTCAGGTGCTCTCACTGCGGGACTGGGTTCAGGCAATCCTCTGACCTCACTGTACATCAGCGAGTTCATACTGGGGAGAGGTCATTCACCTGCTCCAAGTGTGGGAAGGGATTCACTACTTCATCCCATCTCCTGGGACACCAAAAAGGCCACAAGTAACTGCAGTGATTGATTTTGCTGTTCCTCACATTCAGGACTGAGCCATGTTCATTTGGGTCTCTTTCTGCTGATAACAAACTCCAGCCCATTTACAGGGGCTAATATTCTGGCTGAAAGTCAAATAAATTAGATTTGTGTTAAACGCGCAGTGTTGCAACTTTTTAATATCTCTGACACAAGTCAGTCCCTTTTGAAGTTCTCTCGCTCTGCCCTGTCTCTTCCATCCTCACATCCAACAAGAAGTGTGAGGAGCTTGTGGAGCTTCTTTGTGACTGAGATTGAGTCAATCCGATCAGCTGCCTCTGCTGCTTCCCTCCCTTCCACAAGCCCACCGGACCAAACTGTCTCTAAATTTCATCCTTTCCCGAGCCCTGAACCCACATCTTTCTCTAGTTTCTCTAGTTTCACCCCCTCCTCAATAAAACAAACCCTTGACCCTGCCAACCTTCAAATTACTGCCCCATCTTCAACCTTCCTCTCCTCTCCAAACTCTTTGAACATGTTGTCACCTCCCAAATCCTTGCCCATCTTTCCCAGAACTCCCATGTTTGAATCCCTTCAATCAGGTCTCTGCCCTGTCACAGTGAAATACAAGAGACAAACAGAATCTCACCCGGAGAGAAAGACAGACAATCCAGGAGCTTGGATCCAACACGGATATGTCCATAAGACCAGAAGACAAGGGTAGCAGCACAGTCATTATCGAGAGACAACAATACCTGCTGGTGACAGACAGACAACTAAACAACATGAATCACAACACCAAGATACCTAGACCCATATACCCCAGACAGAATTTCATAGAATTTACAGTGCAGAAGGAGGCCATTCGGCCCATCGAGTCTGCACCGGCTCTTGAAAAGAGCACCCTACCCAAGCCGACACCTCCACCCTATCCCCATAACCCAGCAACCCCACCCAACACTAAGGGCAATTTTGGACACTGAGGGCAATTTAGTATGGCCAATCCACCTAACCTGCACATCTTTGGACTGTGGGAGGAAACCGAAGCACCCGGAGGAAACCCACGCATGCACGGGGAGAATATGCAGACTCCACACAGACAGTGACCCCAGCCGGAATCGAACCTGGGACCCTGGAGCTGTGAAGCTACTGTGATAACCACAATGCTGCCCTAAGGAGAATTGGAGACAGACTGGAAGAGCTCAGACTCCAGACACATTAACCAAAAACTGATGGGAATATATGAGGAGACAACAGGCTGAACCAAGGAAGTTCTACCTGCTCCTTAAAATACCCAAACACAGAATAATAATTTTTATTATTGTCACAAGTAGGCTTACATTAACACTGCAATGATGTTACTGTGAAAATCTCCTAGTCAACATACTCTGGAACTGTTTGAGTACATATGTTGGGAGAGAAACAGAGGTAACGTTTGTTCCTTGTTGTAACAGTTCTGTAGAAGGGTGAATGGACTCTAATTTAAAGTCCATTGAAGTGAAAAGTGGAAAGTATTTTACTCAGAGGTTTGACACAGGAAGAAGTTTTAGTCTGTGTGAAGTTCAATCTTCATTTACAGAAAGCCCGCAGTCTGATTGGCTGGAGGACCAGAGTCCACCTGGTCTTCCAAATCCTCCCATTGGTCAACATCGCTCAGGCAGGAAGAGGTTTTGGAACCCGCGCCCACTTAGCCAATGGTAAGAACTCAAAATGATACAGTCTCAGCCAATGAGGGAGATCCAGGATCAGCCCCGACCCTCATTCACTCCGATTGGTTGGAAGACCAGCTGTACCTTTAAGAAATGAGTGTTTATCAAATAGCTGCAGTGATATCAGAGTGTGGGTGGAGCTGGGCTGTCTGTCTTCACTGCAGATATCTGATAAACACGCATTTCTTAAAGGTACATGCAATTCAGCTATTTGATAAACACCCAGGTCTTAAAGGTACTCTAACACGACAACTCTGAATTCTCCCTCTGAACAGGCTCCAGAATGTGCTGACTAGGGGCTTTTCTCAGTAACTTCACTGCAGTGTTAATGTAAGACTACTTGTGACAATAAAGATTAGGATTATAAATAAAAATGTTCTGGCAAATTTCCATCCCGCCTGCGATGATTCTCACGGCCGGAAATATGACCCCAACAAATGAGGTGAAGCCAAATATTTAAAAGTCAAAGTCTTTATTTCAAATCATGCCGTGCTGTCAGGGGAAAGGGTTAACTTCTCTGCTTGTTTACAAAAGGGAAGAGGAAACATTCACAAAGCTTCCCACAGCTTGTGAGCTCCGAAACATAACTTCAAGGCTGAAGTTTATCTTCAGAGATTGAAACATTTTGGTGCCTTTTCCAATTGTACCAGTAAATTGTGATTCACACTGAACGGTTATCTTTCACTCAGTAATTTGAACATTTCACTTTCTCAGCACTGACACTTTAGATCAAATCCCAATTGTTCTCTTCTCTTGTAGCTGGTGTGTGGAGACGATCATGTTCACTGTAGATCTGTCAGCACAGAAACCACACTGTGCTTCTGGATACACTCAGTCTGCAAGTAGATGAATCTTTTAAACAGGGAAAATGTGCAAACTCCACACGGACAGTGGCCCGGGGCTGGGATTGAACACGGGTCCTTGGTGCCGTGAGGCAGTAGCGCTAACCACCGTGTGACCAGAGACCATTCTTTTAGTCAGACAAATAAATGTGTCAACCTGTTAAGGAGATGGGTGGGAGGAGTTGGAAAACACTTTGTGGACCCCCTAACCTACATGAAAATATTTTTCCCCAAGATTTAACAGGGTCACTCCATTTACCAGGACCTGAATATCATTGGCCTGTGAATGTGGAAGAAGAGATGTTTGTCTGTTCTGTCTGTAGGAAAATATTTCCTTTTTTCAAATGAATTTAGAGTACCCAATCGTCTTTTTCCAATTAAGGGGCAATTTAGCTTGGCCAATCCACCTAATCTGCACACCTTTGGTTGTGGAGGTGAGATCCACGCAGACATGGGAAGAACCATAGAATTTACTGTGCCGAAGGAAGCCATTCAGCCCATTAAGTCTGCACCAGCCCTTGCAAAGAGCACCCCACTTAAGATCCACACCTCCACCCCATTCCCTTTATCCCCTAACCCAACTTAACCTTTCTGGACACTAAGGGCAATTTAGAATGGCCAATCCACCTAACCTGCCTATTGTTAAACTGTGGGAGGAAACCGGAGCACCCGGAGGAAACCCACGCACACACTGGGAGAACATGCAGAGGCCACAGACAGTGACCTGGGGCCGGCATCAAACCCAGGTCCTCAGCACCATAGGCAGCAGTGCTAAGCACTACATCGCCTTGCCGCTCCTAGGGTTCCCACCTGGGCCTTTGTGTAACTGAACAAAGCCCCACATGGGGTCAGGCGTCCTTTGAGTTAGTGGGATCCAGAGAGCAGAATTTGCTTGTTTCTTCACTTCTCTGTTGCTACTCTGATCATAGATATCTGGGTCTGTGCAAACCGGGGTAATGGCAGGTCAAGTACCCAGGCCAAAGGGTAATGCAGTTTGCTGGCCAGGTTGTCTCCATTCTAAGCAATGTGGAATAAGCTTCTCCCAGTCATTGAAAATGTTGCCCCCAACAAACATGGCGGCCGCACATGCGCTCTGCTGCTCATTGTCCCGAATAAAGATGGCGGTCGTTATCCCGAACCGATCACTGGACCCTCTCGACGCCGCTCCTTGAAACGGGAGAACGAGGAAGTGATTTTTTTTCCAGATATGGGTTTGCACAACATGGGCTGGATTCTCCGTAGCCCTTCGTAACGCGGGTTGCCTGCGAAAAAAATCGGTGTTAATCACTCCGGCGTCGGGGCCTTCTTTAAGGCCGCTATTCTCCGTTCCCGGAGGGGCCAGCAGCTGACTGACGCTATACGCGTCAGTTTCTCCAGCTGCGGAAGTGGTGAGACCCGGCGTATTTTGGAGGAGGAGGAGGAGAGAGACAGACCCGGCATTTGGGGGGGGGGGTGTTCCGGCATTTGGGGGGGTGGTGTGTTCCGGCATTTTGGGGGGGTTGGTGCTGTGTTCCGGCATTTTGGGGGGGGGGGGTTGGTGGTGTGTTCCGGCATTTGGGGGGGGGGGGGGTTGGTGGTGTGTTCCGGCATTTGGGGGGGGGGGGGGGTTGGTGGTGTGTTCCGGCATTTTGGGGGGGGGGGTTGGTGGTGTGTTCCGGCATTTTGGGGGGGGGGAGGGTTGGTGGTGTGTTCCGGCATTTTGGGGGGGGGGGGGGTTGGTGGTGTGTTCCGGCATTGTGGGGGGGGGGGGTTGGTGGTGTGTTCCGGCATTTGGGGGGGGGGGGGGGTTGGTGGTGTGTTCCGGCATTTGTGGGGGGGGTTGGTGGTGTGTTCCGGCATTGGGGGGGGGGGGGGTGTGTTCCGGCATTGGGGGTTAGGGTTAGGGTTAGGGGGGGGTTAGGGTTAGGGTTAGGGTGGGGGTGGGTTGCGGCCATCGGGGGGCATCGGGGGAGTGGGTTGCAGCATCGGGGGGGTGGGTTGCAGCATCGGGGGGGTGGGTTGCGGCATCGGGGGGGTAGGTTTCGGCCATCGGGGGGGCATCGGGGGAGTGGGTTGCGGCATCGGGGGGGGTGGGTTGCGGCCATCGGGGGGGCATCGGGGGAGTGGGTTGCGGCATCGGGGGAGTGGGTTGCGGCATCGGGGGAGGGGTTGCGGCATCGGGGGAGTGGGTTGCGGCATCGGGGGGGGTGGGTTGCGGCCATCGGGGGGGCATCGGGGGAGTGGGTTGCGGCATCGGGGGGGTGGGTTGCGGCATCAGGGGGAGTGGGTTGCGGCATCGGGGGGTGTGTTCCGGCATTGGGGGAACACACCCATCCGGGCCGGAGATTTAAGGTCAGTGCAAAAAAAATGAAATCCCGCCGGCGCCAGCTGGTTTCACAGGCTGCCGGCGGGATTTGCACAACGCCGGTTTTTTACCGGCGGGAGAATTCGAAAACCTGCGGGAGCGGAAATAACGCCGCTTCCCGCCAATTCTCCGACCCTGCGTGGGGTCGGAGAATTTCGCCCCAGGTTTGGGAAACCTCTCCACCCACCAGGCTGATTCATCGCTCCCGTGTTCCACAATATTCCTCTTACCCTTTGTGGATCTGACACAAAAGCTTCTCTACCTCGCCTGGGGATGGTTTAGCTCACTGGGCTAAATAGCTGGCTTTTAAAGCAGGCCAGCAGCACGGTTCAATTCCCGTACCAGCATCCCCGGACAGGTGCCGGAATGTGGCGACTAGGGGCTTTTCACAGTAACTTCATTGAAGCCTACTCGTGCCAAGAAGCGATTTTCATTTCATTTTTCATTGCCCACACTGCGTATGCTTCAGTCCCACCCGCCCTCGTTCACTCTGATTGGTTGGAGGACCAGCCTCACTCGCTGGGTCATCCAGACCCGCCCCTTTGTCCTGTTGTTCCAGAGCTGCCATCAATCACTCCCCGGGCATTGTGATGTGGGGCATGCGCAGTGCGGCTCATGTCCAGGGACAGACACTTGTTTGTCTCATCTTCAGGCGGGAAGGAGGCGGATAAGCGGAGGCAGCGTTAGGGGCAGTGGGTGGGTGGGACGGGAGGCCTCAACACCCCCAATAACAAACTAGCCGCACCGCCTCAACACCCAACACAACGGCAGCTGCCGCTTTCTCCCGGTGCCGGGCCCCAGTGGACAAATGTGGCTTCAGGAAGGAAATGCAGCAATGGATTTGTTCAGGAGAAATTATCTTTAACTAACTTTACTGATCCTGGAGCAGGAGGCGAGAATGGAGGCAATTTCTATCCTGCAGTCACACTGATGGAGTTTGAAAACTCCTTTTACAGTGGGTTAAAAGGGGAGGATTCACAGAGGGGAAAGTCAAACGAAACATCACAAAGAGCAGATCCAATTCATCAGGACCTGGATATTATTGGCCTTTGAGTTTAAGCATTGAGTCGTTACCACGGTGTAAAAAAAAAGGTCTTCCTCACATTCACTTGTATCTCTTCGCATAATCTCAAATCCATGTCCCATAAATATTTTGTGGGAACAGCTTTTCTTTACCTATCTCATCTAATCTATTAGAAACTTGTACACCTCAATCAAATCTCCCCTCAATGTGCTTCATCCGAAGAGAACAACCCTAGTTTATCCAACCTAACACTGCAACTATAATCCCTCATTCGTGGAATCATTCTGGTAAATCACCTTTGCACCCTCTCAAGAACACTCCTATCCTGCAAACTGTGGTTATCACTGGTTTGCACAGATCCAGATACTGTCTTCCTGTCCATGATGTCATCACGCACCAACAGCTGTGCAGTGACATCACCCCCGTGCCCCAGATACTTCCTCAACTGGGAGATTTTTCTCTGACTCCAGAGCTTCTGATATCTTTCCGGCTGCAGGCTCCAGCAAGAGAGTTTAAAATTGAAAACAGTGAAATTGTTCGAATGGGGAGTATTTTTGTCCATTCCTCTACAATTTAGAATGTTTAGTGCTGTGCCCTGTTCTCTGTGAGAGTTTTCATAGCTCTGGGGCTGGTGTGACTCCTTTACTGTGTGTCTGAATCCATGTTCATCAATTGCACAGATTCACCTCTTCCCTCCCTGATCAGCTCTCTGTCATTGTCTCACTTCCACTCTCTCGAATAATGAGTGTAATTTAGCTGTGTTCAGTATTTTACTGTTACTTTTCCCAACGATGTCTAAATGAGGTGTCCACCACTGTCCGACCCCTGACCATGTGCTGCCGGTCCAATTATTCTGTATCTTTCACAGTCAGCAATTGTTTCCCCTGTGCCAGTATCCATTTCTATTCCACTTCTGAGTTTATATTGACCATCACATTTTGCAGTCGCTTTTATTCCCTGTAATTAATTCTGTCCATCCTGAAACGTTAACTCTTTCTCCACAGGTACTGCTTGGCCTGTGGGATATTTCCAGAATGTTCTCATTTTATTGCAGATTTCCAGCAGCTGCAGTATATTATTTTTATTGAAGGACGGTGTGTGACTTTGAGCAGTTGTATGTGATGCTGTTCACATACAGCTGCTACCCGGGTGTTTCTAGGTGTGGAGATTGAGTGTTTGGGCATTAACATTCTGGTTGAGTTTTTGATATATGAAATCCCTCTCTTTTATCCCTGCCACTCCCTTCTCTCTCTGCTCCCACAGTGTCCAGAGCTTGTGTTGGCCCAGACCAGTTGCAGGTTCCTTTTTCCTGAATCTTTATTGTCATAAGTAGGTTTACATTAACACTGCATTGAAGTTACTGTGAAAAGCCCCTAGTCACCACATTCCAGCATCTGTTCGGGTACACAGAGGGAGAATTCAGAATGTCCAAAGTACCTAGCAGCATGTCTTTCGGATCATTGGGGGAACCAGTAGGGTTTTTGTGACAATCCAGCAGTTTTCATGGTCACTTTTTCCCAGTGCCGGCCCCACAAATGACCAGATTCATTCAGCTCAATTTTACAACCTGCCTTTGTGTTTTTGTGGGTTCTCTCTCACTCACATTTTTCTGTTTTAAAACAATTTCACAGGTTATCAGAAGAAGAACTCTCCAGTCTTGAACCCCAAACCAAACATCACATCAGGATATGACAGAGTCGCCTAATATATCACTGTATTTTGGACATGGAAGGAAAGACTGTTCACAGTGAGCAGAAACTATTTCTGTGTTATGTGTGTGGAAGAGCTGGCACCCTCTGAAAATTACCAACAGCATTATTAGTTACTGTCGGTAAGGTAAGGGTGCCCACATTAAAAGGTACACTAAAAGCTTATTGCCCACTTTTGTATTGCATGTGGCCAATAAAACCCGTGTGCCAATAATTTTTTGTTTTGCAATATCCTCTTTAAGAAAGCATCATTACTTGGTGTTGCATGAAAGCAGCAGCAATAGTTTCTGTATTGTGATTTAATTTTCATGTTGGTTACAGGTAGTGAATGGTCAAGAATTGAAAGTATGGCATCTAAGTAGGGGAATGAACCTTCAGAGATCTAATCTTTGAAGTCTGGGCATTGTCTTAGTGGAATTACAGTGAGGTACAACTGTGGGGGCGGGGAACACTTCGCATTGCAGTGTTAGGCTGAACCAGACCATTCCCATGTTTTGAAGCTATCTCCTGTCCCGTTTTCTTTCCAACTCTCCCTTAATCAAAAAACAATCTTCATTTCCTAAATCCCTCAAAGGATATGCTTAAAATTAAAATTTGAAATAAAGCACAATGGTGTGGATACTGGAAATCTGAAATAAAAAGTTAGCTACATTGGACTTTAAAAAAAAAAAAAAATGTGTGTGGAAGAGAAGTCAGCCGACTATCTGACCTGTCGAAACATAAATACTGTCGCAACAGGAAGAATATACAGATATTTGGGGGCTGTGTGGAAGGATTCAGTTACCTGTCAGAGCTGGAAGTTCATCAGGGCAGTCACGTTGGACACTTCACCTGCTTTAAGTGTGGAAGGGATTCGCTACCTTATCCCATCTGCTGACACACCGGCGAGGTCACACCGGGACCGTTCAGCTGCTCCAAGTGTGGGAGGGGATTTGCTCACCCATCCAACCTGCTGACACACCAGTGGGTTCACACTGATGTGAGATGTTTTAACGGTGCAGATTGTGGAACACGCTTTAAAAGTTCCCAGGAATTGATGTTCCATCGACATGTTCACACTGATGAGAGACCGTTCAGGTGCTTGCCATAGAACATAGAACATAGAACAGTACAGCACAGAACAGGCCCTTCGGCCCTCAATGTTGTGCCGAGCCATGATCACCCCACTCAAACCCACATATCCACCCTATACCCGTAACCCAACAATCCCCCCCCCCCCCTTAACCTTACTTCTATTAGGACACTACGGGCAATTTAGCGTGGCCAATCCACCTAACCCGCACATCTTTGGACTGTGGGATGAAACCGGAGCACCCGGAGGAAACTCACGCACACAGGGGGAGGACGTGCAGACTCCACACAGACAGTGACCCAGCCGGGAATCGAACCTGGGACCCTGGAGCTGTGAAGCATTTATGCTAACCACCATGCTACCCTGCTGCCATGTGCAACTAGATTCAGGCAATCATCTGACCTTATTAAACACCAGCAAGTGCACACTGGGGAGAGGCTGTTCACTTGCTCCGAGTGTGAGAAGGGGTTTACTTGTTTATCCCAACTGCTGACACACCAACAAGTTCACACTGGAGAAAGATATTCACCTGCTCCAAGTGTGGGAAAGGATTTTCTCACACATTCAATCTAACAAGACACCAACAGGTTCACACTGACGAGAGACCTTTCCAATGGTCAGACTGTAGGAAGTTCTATAAAAGTTCCCAAGACCTGATGCACCATCCAAGTGTTCACACTGATGAGAGACCGTTCAGATGCTTGGACTGTGGGACAGGATTCAGGTGATCATCTGATCTCACAGAACATCAGCACAGTCACACTGGAGAGAAACTATCCATCTGCTCCGAGTCTGGGAAAGAACAAAGAACAATACAGCACAGGAACAGGCCCTTCGGCCCTCCAAGCCTGTGCCAATCACATGTCCTATCTAGACCAACCACCTGTATTCTTCTATACCCCATCTGTTCATGTGCCTATCCAGATGTCTTAAAAGTCGCTAACGTATCTGCCTGAACCATCTGACTTGGCAGCGCATTCCAGGCCACCACCTCCCTTTGTGTAAAAAAACTTCTCCCGCACATCTCCACTGAATCCATCCCCCTCACCTTGAACTTGTGCCCCATTGTACTTTTCAATTCCGCCCTGGGAAAAAGTGTCCAACTGTTTATCCTATCCATACCCCTAATAATTTTATAAACTTTTATCAGGTCGCCCCTCAGCCTCTGTCTCTCCAAGGAGAACAATCCCAGTTTATTCAATCTCCCCTCATAGCTAGTACCCTCCATACCAGGCAACATCCTGGTAAACCTTTTCTGAACTCTCTCCAAAGCCTCCACGTCCTTCTGGAAGTGCGGTGACCAGAATTGGAACACAGTATTCCAAATGTGGCCTAACCAACGTTCTATGTAACTGGAACATAATCTTTTGAGTTTTTATACTCAATACCCCATCCTATGAAGGCAAGCTTGCTGTCTGCTTTCTTCACCACCATTTCCATCTGTGCTGCCATTTTTAAGGATCTGTGGGCCTGCACACCCAGATCTCTCGGTGTCTCTGCTCCTGATGGTTCTGCCATATATTTTACAGCTTCCACGTGAATTGGATCTACCAAAATGTATCACCTCAAATTTGTCCGAGTTAAATTCCACTTGCCATTTCTCCAGCCAATTTTGCTGCCTCCGTATATCCTGTTGTATTCTATGACAATTTTCATCACTATCTGCAATCCTGCAATCTTCGTATCATCTGCAAACTTGCTAATTAGACCTGCTACATTTTCTTCCAAATCATTTATATATATATTACAAACAGCAGAGGTCCCAGTACTGATCACTGTGGAACGCCATGAGTTACAGATCTCCATTCACTACTTCATTCCATCTGCAGACACACCAGTGCATCCACACTGTGCTGTGGGAACTGTGGCAAAGACCGCTCAAAGTCACACACCGTCCTGACTTCAATAAAAACAAACTACTGCAGCTCTGGAAATCTGAAATAAACTGAGAACATTCTGAAAATATTCCACAGTCCAGGCAGTAACTGTGGAGAAAGAGTTAACATTTCAGGATGTACAGATGAATTACAGGGAATAAAAGCGATGCAAAATGTGATGGTCAATAGAAGCTCAGAAGTGGAATAGAAATGCATATTAGCAAAGGGAAAACATTTGCTGACTGTGAAGGATAAAGCTGGTAAATCAGCAGCACATGGTCAGGGGACAGACAGCGCTGGGCACCTCAAAGCGAAGCCGCTAGTTTGTTATTGGGGGTGTTGAGGCCTCCACTGGGTGTGTGTGACGCCTCCCCTCCCACCCACTGCCCCTAACGCCTCCTTCCTGCCTGAAGATGAGACAAACAAGCGTATGTACCTGGACATGAGCTGCACTGCGCATGCACCACATCACAATGTCGAGAGAGTGATTGACGGCAGCTCCGGACCAATAGGAAGACGGGGCGGGACTGGAGGACCGATCGGGAGAGGCTGGTCTTCCAACCAATCGGAGTGAGTGAAGGTGGGTGGGACTTCGACTGAAGCATGCGCAGTGCGGGTAATGGCGGTGGAGAGATGCTTTTATTTCGGATCCACAAAGGGTAAGAGGACTATTGTTGAACACGGGAGCGATGGATCTGCCTCCTGGGTGGAAAAGTTTTCTAAACATGTTGTCCAAGCCCATACCCGGAAAAATCACTTCCTAGTTCCCCCGTTTCACGGAGCGGGGCCTCGAGGGTCCGGTGATCGGTTCGTGATAACAACCGCCATCTTTATTCGGGACAATGAGCAGCAGAGCGCATGTGCGGCCGCCATGTTTGTTGGGGGCAACATTTTCAATAACTGGGAGAAGCTTGTTCCATATTGCTCAGAATAGAGACAACCTGGCCAGCAAACTGCATTACCCGTTGTCCTGGGTACTTGACCTCCCATTACCCCGGTTTGCACAGACCCAGATATCTATGATCAGAGTAGCAACAGAGAAGTGAAGAAACAAGCAAATTCTACTCTCTGGATCCCACCAACTCAATGGATATCTGACCCCATGTGCGGCTCTGTTGAGTCACACAGAGACGCATGTCAGAAACACACAATCCTCAGGGCGGCACGGCGGTGCAGTGGCTAGCACTGCTGCCTATGGCACTAAGGAATTGGGTTCGATGCCGGCCCCGAATCACTGTGTGTGAATCTTCCCGTGTCTGTCTCATCTCTACAACCCAAAGATGTACAGGGTAGACGGATTGGCCATGCAAAGTTGCTCCTCAACTGGAAAAAAATAATTTGGTACTCTAAGTTTATTTTAATAAAAGAAAATCTTTTCCCACGGACAGAACAGACAAACGTTTCTTTTACCACATTCACAGGCCAATGATATTCAGGTCCTGATGAATGGAGTGACTCTGTTAAATCTTGAAGTGAAGTTTGATTGGAGTTTCCATCTGTAAATTCTCCACTTGTAATATCCTGTAAAAGAAGCTTTCAAAGAAATCACTGGGGGCAGGCACGGTGGCTCAGTCGTTAGCCGAGGACCCGGGTTTGATCCCGGCCCCGTGTCACTGTCTGTATGGAGTTTGCACATTCTCCCTGTGTCTGTGTGGGACTCACTCCCACAATCCAAAAAGATGTGCAGGGTAGGTGAATTGGCCACGCTAAAATTACCCCTCAATTGGGATAAAAACAATTGGGTAATCTTAAAAAAAAAGTTAATTAAAAATAAACAAAAGCCAAAATATTAAAAACAAAATTTTACAAAATCCATTACCAAGTAAGTGCTGAGGAAATGGAGTTTGTAGCAGAGAAGCAAAGACAATGGGATAATTTTTTGCAATGTTTAAATGCAGTAAATGTTTGCTCACCCAGTCCAGGATGTCAGTACGGTGTGTGACTGGGAGAGGAATTGGTAGGTGAATGTGTTCTCATACACATGCTGCCCTGGTCCTTTATGGTGATGGAGGCTGAAGGTTTGAGAGATTTGTCAAATTTCTGGTTAAGTTGTGCATGTATAAAAATCCTTTCCTTCATTGCCTACCTCGCCCACCTCTCTCTCTCATTGACTCTTCTCCTCTCCCTCCTATCGGAGTCTGAGTCTTGTGAAGGCCCAGACCAGTTGGCAGATTCCCTTCTCTGAAGGACATTACTGAACCAGTTGAGTTTTTATGACAATCCCGCAGTTTACATGGTCACTTTTTCCTAGTGTCGGCCCCACAAATGACCTGATTCATTCAGCTCAATTTCACTCTCACACTCGCTCTTTTATGTTTTCAGTCAATTTCACAGGAGGTTGGACATTGGGGAAGTGAAACACAACATCATATCAGAATCATCACATCACGCCACTGTGCTACCCCTTCAGTCGGTATTGTGACCATTCAATGATTCACTGATAAAGAAGCGATGCTGGAGCCAGGGAACAACCTCAGGAACCAATGGCCAACCTGATACAAAGCGGCTCTTCATTGATCTGGGAGCTACGGCCCCCCTCGGTGTAAACGGGGAGAGGGGGGATCCACTCAGATTATTCCCGGGGTTTCCGGAGCCTCTCCGTTCACCCGCTGGACCCTCCGCCCCGCCATTCCCTCCCCCCCCCATTACCCATCACCCGCACTGCACATGCTTCACTCACAGTCCAGCCATGCCCCTCATTCACTCCCATTGGTTGGAGTACCTGCGGCTCCCATCTGGTCCTCCAGACCCACCCCCTCTTTTCCTATTGGGGCGGAGCCGCCGCCAATCACTCCCTGGGCATTGTGACCTTTCGGGCTGTGACCACGCATGCGTGGTTCAGGTTGTCGCTGATGGTGCGAGGAGCGGGAAAGAAACATTCGAGCGACTTTCAGGATTGGAGCCGGTGGGTGGCTGGGGAGCAATAGAAGCTGCGGAGTGAGCCGGGAGGCTTCATAAATACCCTGTGGAGGCTTCAACTCCCGAGGAAAATGTTAACGGTCCCGTCTTAAACAGCACCGAACAGAGTGAGAGCTGAGCGGTGACAAGCCCGGGTTACCGGCCACCACCTTTACAGAGAACAAGGTGCCACAGGCGCATGCGCTGCGAGCCTGGATCGGATGCTAACTCTCCCGGATTTACTGACTGGAGTCTCCAGGATTTTATTTTAATCATTTGTGGGAGTCACTGGCTGGGCCAACTATTTATTGCCCATCCTTAATTTCCCTAGAACTGAGTGGCTTTCTCAGCCACCTCAAGGGCATTTAAAATGTCAACCACATTGCTGTGGTTTGGAATCGTGTCGGCCAGACCAGGTATGGATGGCAGATTTTCTTTTCTATTCATTCACGGGATGTGGGTGTCGCTGGCTGGGCCAGCATTCACTGCCCAGCCCTTATTGCCCTTGAACTGAGTGCATCTCAGAGGGCATTTCAAGAGTCAACAAGCTGACTGTGGATCTGGAGTCACATGGAGGCCAGACCAGGTAAGGATAGAAGGTTTCCTTCACTGAAGGACATGAGTGAACCAGATGGGTCTTTGCAACAAGCGACAATGGTTTCATGGTCATCAGTAAACTTTTAATGAATTCAAATGTTACTTTCTGTCTTGGTGAGATTCATGCCTCTGTGTCTGGGAAATCATTGGGACAGTAAAGAAGAATTTTAAAAAATTTTCTTTGAACATTTCTCTTCAGCGGAGATAAAATGATTGAAAATGGGATAAAGTTTGTTTGGCTGACAGTCAATCACTGTCCTGTAAGGTAATGAGTCCTTTTCCCATTTGGCCGAGGAAGGCAGTGTGTCACAAGGATGGATGTGTTGACCGATTAATGGTTGGAGGATGGGGGCAGGTCATGTGATCAAATCTCCAGGAATACATTTAATCAAAGTTGGTGAGGAGAGAATGTTGTGAATTTCTATCCTAAACTGACAGTGAGGTTTCTGTAAATTTACAGGATACTGGAAGTGGAGGTTTAACAGACGGGAAACACAAACCAAACGTCACATCGCGATCTGACAGAGTCACTCGATTCATTAGAAACTGAATATCAGCAGCATCTGGGTGTGGAAGGTAAAAGGTTTGTCTGTTCTGTCTGTGAGGGAAGATTTCAGGTCTCAGTGTGACTGGAAAAGCCCCGAGATTCACAAACCCTGGTTAGACCAAACCTGGAGAACTGTGTTCAGTTCTGGGCAACAAACCTGAGGAAGGATAGAATGGCCTCGGAGGGAGTGTAGCACAGATTTACCTGAGTAATATCTGAACCCCCCGGGGTTAAATTACAAAACTAAATTACACAAAAGAGCCAGAGACATGATGACACAGAGAATGGCATTTGGCCCATTGAGCCCATGCTAGCTCTCTGGAGCAATCCAGTCAGTGCCATTCTCCTGTTCTGTCCCTGTATCCTCGCAGGTTTATTTCTCTTTGATGTCCATCTAATTTCCTTTTGTAATCAAATGATTCATGTCTCTATTTTCAAACTCCCTCACAGGCAGCAAGTTTCATGTCATTGTCGCTCGCTGTGTTAAAAACATATATCTCATATCACCTCATATCTCCTGTACCTTTTACATACAAACTAGGATCAGGCCACTCGGCCCCTCGAGCCTGCTCAGCATTCAATAAGACTGCGGCTGATCTCTTTCTAACCTCAACTCCACATTCCTGCCTACCCCTGATGACCTTTCACCCCCTTCCTCATCAAGCATCTATCCAGCTCTGCGTTAAAAATATTCAAGGACTCTGCTTCCACTGCCTTTTAAGGACGGGAGTTCCAAAGTCTTACAACCCTCAAAAGAATAACAAATCTTCATCTCCATCTGAAATGGGCGACTCCTTATTTTATAACAGAGTCTTCCAGAGTCTCCCACAAGAGGAAACATCCTCTCCACATCCACCCTGTCAAGACCCCTCAGGATCTTATATCGTTCAATCCAGGTTTTACCCAAAACTTTAAATCTGTGTCCCGGCTGCTTGTACGATCAGTGAATGGAAACAGAGTTTCTTTGTCCACCTGATGGAAATCTGGCATAATCTTGTGTCCCTGAATCAAATCTCCCCTCAACCTCCTTTGCTGGAACCATTCTGGTAAATCTCCTCTGCACCTTCTCCAAGAACCTTCACATTCTTCCTTTTTTTTTTAAATTTAGAGTACCCAATTCATTTTTTTTCAATTAAGGGGCACTTTAGCGTGGCCAATCTACCTAACCTGCACATCATCAGCTGAGTTTTTCCAGCTTCCTTTGGTCTTGTTAACCTTCCTCACCTGTCCTAACCTTTCTGCCGGATAATTTATTGAAACCAGAGACAATTTATTGAAACCAGGGACTGTTCTAATCATAGATTATCATTGAATTTACAGTGCAGAAGGAGGCCATTCGGCCCATCGAGCCTGCACCGGCTCTTGGAAAGAGCACCCCACCCAAGGTCAACACCTCCACCCTATCCCCATAACCCAGTAACCCCACCCAACACTAAGGGGCAATTTTGGACATGGACACTAAGGGCAATTTAGCATGGCCAATCCACCTAACCAGCACATCTTTGGACTGTGGGAGGAAACCGGAGAAGCCGGAGGAAACCCACGCACACACGGGGAGGACGTGCAGACTCAGCACAGACAGTGACCCAAGCTGGAATCAAACCTGGGACCCTGGAGCTGGGAAGCCATTGTGCTATCCACAATGCTACCGTGCGCATCTTTGGGTTGTGGGTGCGAAACCCACGGAAACACGGGGAGAATGTGCAAACTCCACACGGGCGGTGGCCCAGAGCTGGGATCAAACCTGGGACCTCGGTGCTGTGAGGCAGCAGGGCTAACGTTCTGCCTTCTTCATATTCTTCCTGAAGCGTGGTGACCAGAGCTTCATAGAATTCCTTCAGTGCAGAATCATAGAATTTACAGTGCAGAAGGAGGCCATTCAGCCCATCAGGTCTGCACTGGCCTTTGGAAAGAACACCCTACTTAAGCTCACCCCTCCACCAGTCTATGGAACCCAGTGATCCCAACTAACCTTTGGACACTAAGGGGCAATTTAGCATGGCCAATCCACCCAACCTGCACATCTTGGGACTGTGGGAGGAAACCGGAGGAAACCCGCGCAGACACGGGGAGAAATTGCAAACTCCAGACATTGTCACCCGAGACTCGAATTGAACCCGGGACCCTGGAGCTGTGAGGCAGCAGTGCTAACCACTATGCCGCCATAGTTTCAGCATCAATATTTCAATTTATGAAGCTCAAGGTCGAATATGCCTCGTCTTAATATCTCATACAAAATCCCTCTTCACCTCTTTCTCTCTCCTCCCAAAGAGGTCAATTAGGTTTTAGAACAATCCAACAAGGGGCAGCAGGGTAGCATGGTGGTTAGCATAAATGTTTCACAGCTCCAGGGTCCCAGGTTCGATTCCCGGCTTGGGTCACTGTCTGTGCGGAGTCTGCACGTCCTCCCCCTGTGTGCGTGGGTTTCCTCCGGGTGCTCCGGTTTCCTCCCACAGTCCAAAGATGTGCGGGTTAGGTGGATTGGCCATGCTAAATTGCCCGTAGTGTCCTAATAAAAGTAAGGTTAAGGGGGGGGGGTTGTTGGGTTATGGGTATAGGGTGGATACGTGGGTTTGAGTAGGGTGATCATGTAGGGTGCTCGGCACAACATTGAGGGCCGAAGGGCCTGTTCAGTACTGTACTGTTCTATGTTCTATGTTCATAGTTTTCATGGTCACTTTTTCCCAGAGCCGCCCCAAGAAATGACCAGAATCATTAAGTAAATTCACAACCTGCCTTTGTGTTTTTGTGGGTTCTCTCTCACTCCCTATTTTCTGTTTTCAATCAGTTTCACAGGGTGTTTGAAGAGGGGGATTCAAAGTCCAGAAACTCAAACAAAACATCACATCAGGATCTGACAGAGTCCTCAATTTCTCATATCCTGAATATCATCGTTCTTTGAACATGGAAGGAAAAAGCAGTGGGGAGGAACCGTACTTGATTTGTGTGTGTGGACGAGGATTTTCTCTATCATCAGGCCTCACAGGCCACAAATGCAGTCACACTGAGGAGAAACCGCGGAAATGTGGGGACTGTGGCAAAGGATTCCCTTCCCCATCCAAGCTGGAAATTCATCGACGTAGTCACACTGGTGAGAGGCCATTCACCTGCTCCAAGTGTGGGAAGGGATTCACTGACTCATCCGCCCTGCAAAATCACCAACGCAGTCACACTGGGGAGAGACCGTTCATCTGCTCGGAGTGTGGGAAGAGATTTACTGTTTCATCTGACCTGCTGAGTCACCAGCAAGTTCACACTGATGAGAGACCGTTTAAATGTCCAGACTGCGGGAAGTGCTATAAAAGTTCTGGGAATCTGACACGCCATCAACGTGTTCACACTGACGAAAGACCGTACAGTTGCTCCCACTGTGGGACTGGGTTCACACAATCAATTCAGCTCACTATACATCAGCGAACCCACACTGGGGAGAAGCCATTCACCTGCTCCGAATGTGGGAAGGGATTCACCGCTTCATCCGCCCTGCAAAATCACCAGCGAATTCACACTGGGGAGAGACCATTCACCTGCTCCAAGTGTGGGAAGAGATTCACCCAATCATCCACTCTGTCCACACACCAGCGAATTCACACTGGGGAGAGACCGTTCACCTGCTCAGATTGTGGGAAGGAATTCACTCGTTCATCCCACCTGCTGAGACACCAGCGAATTCACACTGGGGAGAGGCCATTCACCTGCTCAGATTGTGGGAAGGGATTCACCGCTTCATCCTTCCTACTGAGACACCAACGAGGCCACAAGTAATTACAGTGATTGGGTTTTGCTGTTCTTCACATTCAGGACTGAACCATGTTCATTTGGGTCTCTTTCTGCTGATAACAATTCCAGCCCATTTACAGGGGCTAATATTCTGGCTAAAAGTCAAATAAATCAGATTTGTGTGAAATACGCAGTGTGTTGAAACTTTTTAATATCTCTGACACAAGTTAGTTCCTTTTGAAGTACTCTCTCTCTCTCCCCTGTCTCTTCAATCCTCACCTCCAACAAGAAGTGTGAGGAGCTTGTGGAGCTTCTTTGTGACTGAGATTGAGTCAATCCGATCAGCTACCTCTGCTGCTTCCCTCCCTTCCACGAGCCCACCGGACCAAACTGTCTCTAAATTTCACCCTTTCCGGAGCCCTGAACCCACATCTTTCTCTAGTTTCTCTCCCATCTCCCCTCATGCCCTCTCAGAGCTCATCTTGTCCATGAGACCCAGCTCCTGCTCCATCAACCCTATACCCACTGAGCTACTGATCAGCCAACTACCCTGTGTCCACGGATATTGTCAACATTTCTCTCTCTTCAGGTACTGTCCCTCTGTCCTTCAAATCTGCCATCATCACCCCCTCCTCAATAAATCAAACCCTTGACCCTGCCATCCTTACAAAGTATTGCCCCATCTTCAGCTTCCATCTCCTCTTTTGGGGACGCACGACTGATAAATCATGTGCTTTGTGTTTTTATTTTGTGAGTAAGCCAGCACCTGCCTTAGCATGGTGCTGGGTGTGAAAAACCAAGTAAAAGAACATAAATTAAATGATGGATAAATCAAAGGAGGGGATGCCCCTAAAACAATGGGTGGAGCACAACCCAAAAAGAAACAAAAAAAGGAACAGAAACTTAGCTAAAACCCGTCAAATTAAAATGTGAAAACCGGGGTCAATAAGACAATCCAACCCCTGCGGTGCCCACCGAGCACGGAAACTTCCAGTGTGCCCGTGGACACCGCATGCTCCCTCTCCAGGGACAGCCGGCCGCGAACGAGGCCGCGGAAGAGGAGCAGACAGTCGGGCCGGACCGATAACTGGCTAGTTTGGCCAGGCCCAGGAGCAGGTTCACAAGGACGTCCTCCGCCTTCCCTGCCCCTCGCCGCACCGGATGTCCATAGATCAGGAGCGTGGGGCTGAAGTGCAAAGATGTGCGGGTTAGGTGGATTGGCCATGCTAAATTGCCCGTAGTGTCCTAAAAAGTAAGGTTAAGGTGGTGGGTTGTTGGGTTATGGGTATAGGGTGGATACGTGGGTTTGAGTAGGATGATCATTGCTCAGCACAACATCGAGGGCCGGAGGGCCTGTACTGTGCTGTACTGTTCTAAAACCTCAACAACAACTTTGTCAAGAAATCAAAGAGGGGGTGCAGCCTGGGACAGACAACATAAACGTGCTCCACGGTCTCCACCAGGCCGCAAAAGGAGCAGGTCTCTGGCAGAGCCGCGAAGTTTTGAATTTGACGGTTGCCCGGCACTGCCATGTGCAACACCCTCCACCCCAGGTCCCCGGGTTTAACCTCCCTCTCCCCATCAAACTCTCTGAACTTGTTGTCACCTCCCAAATCCTTGCCCATCTTTCCCAGCACTCCCATGTTTGAATCCTTTTAATCAGGTCTCTGCCCTGTCACAGTAGTGAAATAAAAGAGACAAACAGCAGTGAGCACTGTGAAGCAACAGTGCTAACATCGGAAATACCACTCGACAGACCCATCGGATGAGACTGAGAGAGAGAAAATCCTACAGAATCATAGAATTTACAGTGCAGGAGGAGGCCATTGGCCCTTGGAAAGTGCACCCTACTTAAGACCATGCCTACACCCTATCCCTGTAACAGTACCTCCACTTGGTAGCACAGTGGTTAGCACTGTTTCTTTACAGCTCCAGGGTCCCAGGTTCGATTGCCAGCTTGGGTCACTGTCTGTGTGGAGTTTGCACATTCTCCCTGTGTCTGCGTAGGTTTCCACCGGGGGCTCCAGTTTCCTCCCACCGTCCTGAAAGACATGCTGTTAGGGAATTTGGACATTCTGAATTCTCCCTCTGTACCCGAACAGGTGCCGGAATGTGGCGACTAGGGGCTTTTCACAGTAACTTCATTGCAGTGTTAATGTGAGCCTACTTGTGACAATAAAGATTATTATATTGTAAAGGGGCAATTCAGAGTGGTCAATCCACCTAACCTGCACATCTTTGGATGGTTGGAGAAAACTGAAGCACTCGGAGGAAACCCACACAGACGCGCGGAGAATGTGGAAACTCCACACAGTCACCGAAGGCTTAAATTGAACCCAGGTGGCTGGCGACAGAAACAAAGTTAACGTTTGAAGAAGCTTCAGTCTGTGAATCTGTAGGGAGAAAAAAGAGCTAACGTTTCGAGTCCGATGACTGTCGAAGCGAACAGACAGAGAAAGTGGGAAATAATCGTGCTGTCGAGTGAGAATGAAAGATGAGTCATAGCAACGGGAAACCGGGTGCTAATGGCCACAGAAACCATGGGGAAAGAGGGCTAATGGCAGTCCCCAGAGAGAACAAAAGATGTGATAGGCCAAACAGCAGAGAACCCTCCTCCCCCCCCCCATCTTATCCACCTTTCCTTACCCTTTCTCTTCTTTGCTTTCCCCTTCCCCTCCTCTCACATCTGTAGTTCACTCTCTGATGTTACTTTCTCTGCTGTTTGTTGCTGTCTCATGGCCAGGAGGTTCCTGGCGTGCACATGATTCACCGACTTAACGTAAAGACCCTTTAGTAGCATCATCGCTTCTTTGTAGGTGAGGGCATCCCGGATGATGGGAAAAATTTCAGGGCTCACCCGTGAGGAGAGGACTTGGAGCTTCTGTGGGTCCGAGATGTGTTCAGTGGCTGCTCTGAGGTAGCCTTCGAAACAGGAAAGCCAGTGGCCGAAGGTGGACGTGGCATTGGCTGCGTGAGGGCTCATCTCCGGCCGATCAGGCTTGATTAAGATGTTCATCTTTTGAAATCTTGTGCAATAAATTGATCTACCGTCAATTACCACAAGACGAGAATGGTGAAACAATCGAGGCTTTATTGCACAAGGTGTTGTGCCTCCTGCAACTGGAACCAGAATGGGAGCAGCGCAGGAGAGCATCCACTTCTATACAGAGCCTGCTGGGAGGAGCCAGCAGGCTGGGATTTACTGTGGTACCTGTAATACGTGGGCAGTACCGTAATACATGCAATGTGGTACTAGTGGAGTTTACCACACACAGGTTACTGAATGTAATTATGATGACCTCTAAGGGCCGAGAAGCTAAAACAAGAAGTTACCGATCCCGAGTTTGCACCGAGCGGGAAGGTTTTCCTGCAGAGCCTTTATCCAGTTAACCACCACCATCCTCAGGGGGCAGTTTGCAGCAAGGCGCATGCGCGGTGAGCCCTGTCCACTCAGCAGGACTGACAGTGATGGATACTGGAAACTGCTTTTACAGTGGGTTACAAGGGGAGGATTTACACACAGCAAAGTGAAATCAAACAAGGCATTGAGACCTGAGAGAGTCACTTGATTAATCTGAACCTGGATATTATTGGTCTTTGAGTGTAAGCATTGAGTTCCAGGTCGGTACCACTCTCCATGGGGATTCACTATACGAGCAAACCACAGATACAGGCTCGTGTTCTGGGGACAAGGGTTCAAATCCCACCATGGCAATTGGTGGAGGGTAAATTCAATTCTGAATCTGGAATTCAATGTTCATCTCAGTATTGGTGACGGTGAAATTATTGTGAGTTTGCGGGAAGGGGAGAGTGTGTGGGACAGGGATTGGCAGCTTTGGGGAACTAGAGAGCAATACTTATGCCCCGGGAACGAGAGTTATCTGTTCTAAGTTTCTGGCCTGGACCTATCTGTGCAAATTGGTTTTATAGGGTCACAAGGAGTGGATTGACAGACAGGAAAGTCAAATCAAACATCACGTCATCTGACAGTTACTGGGGATCAGAAGAGGATTTTCAGTCAGAAAATTAACTGTTCCTCCTCCGGACTTGAATTTGAATGTGGAAGGAGAAATATTTGTCTGTTCTGTCTGTGGGAAAGGATTTCAAACACCGGTGTGCCTGGGAAAGCACCAAGACACACATACACCCCCACTCCGAGGGCAGCACGGCAACAAAGTTGCTTCAGAGCTCCAGGATCCCAGCTTTGATTCCCGCCTTGGGTCACTGTGTGGAGTCTGCACATTCTCCTCGTGTGTGCGTGGGTTTCCTCCGGGTGCTCTGGTTTCCTCCCACAGTCCAAAGATGTACAGGTTAGGTGGATTGGCCATTCCTAATTGTCCTGTGTCCAAAAAGGTTAAGTGGGGTTACGGGGATAAAGGGGATGGGGTGGAGACGTGGGGCTTAAGTGGGGTGCTGTTTCCAAGAGTCAGTGCAGACTCGCTGGGCTAAATGTCCTTCTTCTGCACTGTAAATTCTATGAGGGTGTTCCAGTGAACTGACTGTGGAAAGAGCTTTAACCAGTTGCACAGCCTGAAAATCAATCACACCATTCACAGCGAGGAGAATCTGTATACGTGTTCTGTGTGTGGACGAGGTTTCAACTCTTTGTCTAACCTGGAGAGGCACAAGGACACCGGCACCATGGACAAACCGTGGAAGTGTGGGGACTGTGGGAAGGGATTCATATCTCCATCTGTGCTGCAAATTCATTGGCGCAGTCACACCGGGGAAAGACTATTCACCTGCTCCAAGTGTGGGAAGAGGTTCACTTGACTAACCCAACTCACTACACACCAACTTACTCACTCTGACACCAGACCTTTTAAATGTTCCGACTGTGAGAAGAGCTTCAAAGGCAAAATGGATCTGCTGATTCACCAGCGCAGTCACACTGGAGAGAGGCCGTTCACCTGCTCCGTGTGTGGGAAGGGATTTATTCAGCATTCCTTCCGGCTGAAACACAAGCATATTCACACCAGGGAGGGAGCGTTCATCTGTTCCCTCTGTGGGAAGGGATTCATTCGGTCATCTACCCTGCTGACACACCAGCGAGTTCACAAGTCCCTCCAGGACTCTGCTGTTATTGACGTTAATCACATCCAGGACTGAACCAAAATCACATCCAGGACAGAACCATGTTGATTCTGACAGCTGGAGTTTGTTTGAGTTGATGTTAATAATCCCTGAAACAGATTAGAATAGATTGGTGCTTGATAGCCGGCACAGACACAATGGGACAAAGGGCCTTGTTTTGTGTTGTAAAACTCGAGAACTCTAACCCATCTCACTTCACACCAACATGTTCACTCTGACATAAGACATTTTATGTGTTCTGACTGTGAGAAGAGCCTTCAGAAGCAAAATGGAACCAGCTGACTCACCAACGGTGCTCACACTGGAGACCGTTCACTGCTCCGAGAATGGGAGGGGATTGTTTTCCGGTTGCGCCCCCCCCACATCCACCACCACGCCCTCCTCCCCAACCCGAGACTGGAAATTACCGCCCAAGGTAAAGGACCTTAAAAGGGGCGGCACAGTAATTAGCACTGTTGCTTCACAGCACTAGGGCCCCAGATTCGATTCCGGTTTGGGTCACTGTATGTGCAGAGTCTGCACGTTCTCCCCATGTCTGCGTGGGTTTCCTCCGGGTGCTCCGCTTTCCCCCCCACAAATCCCGAAAGACGTGCTGTTAGTTAATTTGGACATTCTGTCATGTGAGAGTACCTTTAAGAATTGGGTGTTTATCAATTAGCTGCAGTGATATCAGAGTGTGGGTGGAGCTGGGCTGTCTGTCTTCACTGCAGCTATTTGATAAACACCCAGTTCTTAAAGGTACTCTCACATGACAATTCTGAATTCTCCCTCTGTGTACCTGAACCGGCTCCGGAATGTGCTGATTGGGGGCTTTTCACTGTAACTTAATTGCAGTGTTAATGTAAGACTACTTGTGACAATAAGGATTAGGATTATAAAAAAAAATGTTCCAGAAAATCTCCATCCCGCCCGCGATGATTCCCACGGCTGGAAATATGACCCCAACAAACGGGATGAAGCCAAATCTTTAAAAGTCAAAGTCTTTATTTCAAATTGTTGCCGTGCTGTCAGGGGAAAGGGTTAACTTCTCTGCTTGTTTACAAAAGGGCAGAGGAAACATTCACAAAGATTCCCACAGCTTGTGAGCTCCGAAACATAACTTCAAGGCTGAAGTTTATCTTCAGAGATTGAAACGTTTTGGTGCCTTTTCCAATTGTCCCAGTAAATTGTGATTCACACTGAAAGGTTTACTTTCACTCAGTAATTAGAACATTTCACTTTCTCAGCACAAACACTTTAGATCAAATCCCAATTGTTCTCTTCTCTTGTAGCTGGTGTGTGGAGAAGATCATGTTCACTGTAGATCTGTCAGCACAGAAACCGCACTGTGCTTCTGGATAAACTCAGTCTGCAAGTAGATGAATCTTTTAAACATCACCCAAGTGAAGGTCTTCCCCTGACTCTAAGGAGTGAGATGTCCCTGTAGTTGATGCTGTCCCCTCTGTCACTGCTGTTTTTATTGCATCACACATGTTCCATGGACCAGTCTCACAGCCCAAAAGGGGAGGGCAGGAAGGTGTGACAGTCGATGGGACTTTCTGTGTGTGAGCAGTTCAGCTGGAATTCCATCCTTGCCGGGCACCTTTCTGCTTGCTCAGCAATCAATGGCCTTTTCCAGCTCAAATGATGAGAGTTCCTTGTCCAACTCAACCATGACAGGAAGCTGCAGGAGAGTCAAATAGAGACTGGGAGATGCCCTTCTCACAGGGGTACAGCTCACTGTTGTGTTCAACCCAGCTCCTCCTCACTCTCTCACCATGACTGACACTGAGCATGCTCAGAGCACACACCCACACTGCACCTGTGCACTGGCCTCATACACTCACTGATAGGGAACTTCCTGCAGCGTGGGGGATTCTGGGTAACAGAGCCGCCATAGAGCAAATTAGTAAACAGGAAGATTCTATTTCCCAGTTAGCAAAACAGAAGATCCACAGTGAGGCAAGATGCTGGGCATGAAGCACAATGAGAGGTTTGGATACTTTATTTAATACAGAAGCACATTATTCTGATAAGATATCACTTAGACATGGACAGCAAGCAGGCTGATCTACAGTATGTACAGTATTTACAACACCTGAGAGATGGTAAATCATCTCATCAAACCAGTGATAGGTTTACTGTTCATAATTGTGACTGGGTCACACTCACGATTCATGCAAAATGCAACTCCCCAGGTTTTTAGACCCACTCCCTCCAGACCTGTTTTCACTCCAAGGGTCTTGACAGCTGCCTCAGTCTTTATCCAGCCATGTATGTTCAGCTCACACTGCCCAACAACCAGCCTCTCCTGCACTGGGCCACAGGGTTTCCATCACCAAAAATCTGTCCTGGTCCACGCACATCGACGCTACCACCAAGAAAGCACAACAGCGCCTATATTCCTTCAGGAAACTAAGGACATTTGGCATGTCCACACTGACTCTTACCAGCTTTTACAGATGCACCATAGAAAGCATTCTCTCTGGCTGCATCACAGCCTGGTACGGCAACTGCTCGGCCCAAGACCGCAAGAAACTTCAGAGAGTAGTGAACACAGCCCAGTCCATCACACAAACCTGCCTCCCATCCATTGACTCTATCCACACATTCCTGCTGCTTTGGGAAAGCGGGCAGCATAATCAAAGACCCCTTCCACCCAGCTTACTCACTCTTCCAACTTCTTCCATCGGGCAGGAGATACAAAAGTCTGAGAACACGCACGAACAGATTCAAAACAGCTTCTTCCCCGCTATTACCAGACTCCTAAACAACCCTCTTATGGACTGACCTGATTAATACTACACTCCTGTATGCTTCACTCAATGCCTTTGTCTATATATTTACATTGTGTACCTTGTGTTGCCCTATTATGTATTTTCTTTTTAGATTACTTTCTTTTCATGTACGAAATGATCTGTTTGAGCTGCTCGCAGAATAATACTTTTCACTGTACCTCGGCACACGTGACAATAAACAAATCCAGTCCATATCGAGGGAGCAATCTGCCTCTCTTGCATTGGTGCACTGCATTTCCCTCATAACACAGTGGCATAGAAAGGTGACAGCACAAAACAAAGGCACTCAACAAATTGTATCTGTGCCAACTTTCTGCAACAGTCACAATCCCCTGTCATTGGCCCTGAACTCTGCAGATATTTTTCTCCTCAGAAGAGACGAACAGCTGAGCAAGGAGCTGGAGTTGGCTATTCAGCCCAGTCCGCTCCACCATTTAATAAGGTCATGGCTGATCTGACAGTATCAGATAGTTGTCCAATTCTCTTTTCAAGGCATCAATTGAATCTGCCTCCACCACATTTTCGAGCAGTGCATTCATGATCCCACATGCAGCACAGAATGTTTTTCTTCACATCATAAGACATAGGAGCAGAATTAGGCCACTCGGCCCATCGAATCTGCTCCACCATTCAATCATGGCTGATATTTTTCTCATCTCCATTCTCCTGCCTTCTCCCCATAGCCTTGATCCCCTTATTAATCAAGAACCTATCTATCTCTATCGTAGACACTCAGTGATTTGGCCTCCACGGCATTGTGTGGCAAAGAGTTCCACAGATTCGCCACCCTCCAGCTGAAGAAATTCCTCCTCATCTCTGTTTTAATTCCTCCTCATCACCTGAGGAAGTGACTGTGACCCTAAAGCTAGTGAGTCGAAACAAACCTGTTGGACTTTAACCTGGTGTTGTAAGACTTCTTACTCTGTTTCGAAGGATCGCCCATTTAGTCTGAAATTATGTCCTCTGCTTCTAGTTTTCCCCACAAGTGGAAACATCTTCTCCCTGTCCACTCTACCCAGGCCTCGCAGTATCCTGTAAGTTTTAAAAAGATCCCCCCATATCCTTCTAAACTCCAACGAGTACAGACCCAGAGTCTTCAACCGTCCCTCACTACGACAAGCTCTTCATTCCAGGGATCATTCTTGGAAACCTCCTCTGGACCCTTTCCAAGGCCAACACATCCTTCCTTAGATACGGGGCCCAAAACTGCTCATAATACTCCAAATGGGGTCTGATCAGAGCCTTATATAGCCTCAGAAGTATATCCCTGGTCTTCTTTCTCGCCCTCTCGACATGAATACATTGCATTTGCCTTCCTAACTGCCGACTGAACCTGCACATTAACCTTTTTTTTAACATTAAAAAAAAAATTTAGATTACCCAATTCATTTTTTTCCAATTAAGGAGCAGTTTAGCGTGGCCAATCCATCTACCCTGCACATCTTTGGGATGTTGGGATGAAACCCACGCAAACACGGGGAGAATGTGCAAACTCCACACGGACAGTGACCCAGAGCCGGGATCGAACCTGGGACCTCGGCGCCGTGAGGCTGCCGTGCTCCTGCACGTTAACCTGAAGAGAATCTTGAACAAGGACTCCCAAGTCCCTTTGTGCTTGTGATTTCCTCAGCATTTTCTCATTTAGAGAATAGTCTATGCCTCCATTTCTCCTTTCAAAGTGCATAACCTCACACTTTTCCACATTGTATTCCATCTGCCACTTATTTGCCCACTCTCCTAGCCTTGCTCAGCATTGCTTCTTTTTCTAATCACTTTAAATGAATGCCCTCTGTTTATAATCTTGCCCTAAATATGACTTGCTGGATCAAACGTCTATTGCAGATCCTTAGTTTTAATGTGGTCATGTGCCTTTCCATTTGAGAACTGTTCAATAAAGTTATTAGAATTATTTGTAGCTAGGGCAGCACGTAGAGCAGTGGTTAGCAGTGGGACTACGGCGCTGAGGACCCGGGTTTGAATCCCAGCCCTGGGTCACTGTCCTGTGGAGTTTGCACATTCTCCCCGTGTCTGCATGTATTTCACCCCCACAGCCCAAAGATGTGCAGGTTAGGTGGATTGGCCACGCTAAATTGCCCCTTAATTGGAAAATAAATAATAATTGGGTACTCTGAATTTTTGTTTTTTTTAAAAAGGATTATTTGTAGCTTCCCTACCAATCAGTTTTTTTCCATTATCCTGAAGTGACCTTATTTTTATCGGGAATTAACTGAAATGTGTTCCTAACCTCTCATTTTCTAAATTTCCATTCACCACTTTTCTGTCCACCTGACCCAGTCCATGGCTTTCTCCCTCATTGTCTAAAACACAACAGCAACTTATAATCCTGGTGCATACATTTCAGTCTGAATCACTGATATATACTGGAAAACTGTGGAGCCCCACTGGAAAAAGACGTCCAGGCATCATTCAGTCCTGGATGTAACTAACAGCAGCAACAACAGCTGAATCCAAACCCTGCTGTTGCCTGTGAACTTGCTGATGTCTGTGCAGGTTGTTTGACTGAGTGAATCTCCTCCCACGCATGGAGCAGTTAAACAGCCTCTCCCCAGTACCGCTCCCACATGTGGGCGACACAATAGTTTAATGGTTAGCACTGTTGCTTCAAAGCTCCAGGGTCCCAGAGTTCCTGGCTTGGCTCACTGTCTCTGCGGAGTTTGCACGTTCTCCCCATGTCTGCGTGGGTTTCCTCCGGGTGCTCCAGTTTCCTCCCACAAGTCCAAAAATGTGTAGATTAGATGGATTGGCCATGCTAAATTGCCCTGAGTGTCCAAAACGTTTAGGTGGGTTTATGGGTTAGGTTGGAGGTATGGGCTTAAGTCAGGCGCTCTTTCCAAGGGCCAGTGCACTCGATGGGCCGAATGCCCTCCTTCTGCACTGTAAATGCTATGATTCTGTTTCAGTGTGAACTCGCTGGTGTTTCTGCAGACTTGGTTTTCTTTTAAATCTCTTCTCACAGTCAGAAAATGTAAAAGGTTTCTGATCAATATGAACAAGTCGGTGTGTCATCAGGTGGGATGACGGAGTGCATTTCATGTCACACACGGGGCAAGTGTACAGTCTCTGCCCAGTGTGAACTCGCTGGTGTTGCAGAAGCTGGGTTGAAAAAGTGAATCCCTTCCCTCGGAGCAGGAGAACGACCTCTCCCCAGTGAGAGAGCGTTGGTGTATCAGTAAGTTCTTTCTGCTTTTAAAGCTCTTCTCACAGTCAGAACATTTAAAAGGTCTCTGATCAGTGAACAAGTTGGTGTCTCAGAAGGTGGGATGAACATGTGAATCCCTTCCCACACATGGAGCAGGTGAATGGCCTCCCCCAGTGTGAGTGCGTTGATGTATCAGTAAACAGCTTTTACTTTTAAAGTTCATCTCACAGTCAGAACATTTAAACGGTCTCTTGTCAGAGTGAACCTGATGGTGAGTTTGGAGGTTGGCTAAAACATTAAATCCCTTCCCACATTCCAGACAGGTGAATGGCCTCTCCCCAGTGTGAGTACGTTGATGCCTCAGTAAATCCCTTTTAACTTTAAAGCTCTTTTCACATTCAGCACATGTAAAAGGTCTCTGATCAGTGTGAACAAGTTGATGAGTCAGAAGGTGGGATGAACAAGTGAATCCCTTCCCACATGCGGAGCAGGTGTACGGTCTCTCCCCAGTGTGAATGCGTTGATGTTTCAGTAAATCCTTTCTGCGTTTAAAGCTCTTTTCACAGTCAGCACATTTAAACGGTCTCTCGTCAGAGTGGGCCTGATCGTGAGTCTGGAGGTTTGATAAAGCATTAAATCCCTTCCCACACACGGAGCAGGTGAACGGCCATTCCCCAGTGTGAGTGCGTTGATGTATCAGTAAATACTTTCTGCTTTTAAAGCTCTTCTCACAGTCAGCACATTTAAAAGGTCTCTGATCAGTATGAACAAGTTGGTGTTTCAGGAGATCTGATGACTGAGTGAATCCCTTCCCACACAAGGAGCAGGTGAACGGCCATTCCCCAGTGTGAGTGCGTTGATGTAACAGTAAATCATTTCTTCTTTTAAAGCTCTTCTCACAATCAGCACATTTAAACGGTCTCTGGTCAGTATGAACATGCTGGTGTGCGTTGAGGATGGATGATCTAGCGAATCCCTTCCCACACACGGAGCAGATGAATGGCCTTTCTCCAGTGTGAATACGTCGATGAATTTCCAATACAGACGGGGAATAGCATCCCACCCCACAGTCCCCACATTTCCACGGTTTCTCCATGGTTATCGACAGGTTATCAGTGTAGGTGGGATGCAGATTTGAGGTCACTATCAGATCAGCCGCGATGTTATTAAATGGTGGAACAGGCTCACGGGGCTGAATGTCCAATTGCTGCTTCTTGATTCCTTTGGCGCAAACGTCCTTATGTCTCTCAAACTTGGGTCATCAGTTGAAGCCAGAGTATGATGTCTTTCTGATGTAAATGCTGAAAATTTTTTTCATGCTGTGTGATTGGTTAAAGCTCCCGAAAGCTCACTGTGGACAATTACTTAGATGTCTGTGTCTCGGTGCTTTTGCAATCACAGTGATATCTGAATATTTTTCACAGAGACAAAACAGACAAACATTTACTCCTTCCACGTTGAAAGGCCGGTCCTGATGAATCAAGTGACTCTGTCACATCGCGACATGATGTTTGCATCTGCAAATATTCTGTAAAAGGAGATTACATTGAATTACTGTGAATATATAAGACACAAATAGGCCATTCTGAACAGATTCTGCTGCTGTCCATACTTGGCACACATCTCCGACTGCCACACCTATCAAATCTCAGCATTTCAGCTGATTTTCGGATTCATTTTCTCTCATGTGCTTGTCCCGTTTCCTTTTGAAAACATCTCAGCATTTTCCTCTACTCATTTCCATGGTAATGAGTTACACATTCTCAACAGGTGAGTAAATAAATTATTTTGAATTGCCTCCTTGGATTTATTTGTAACTATCTTGTATTCGTGACTCGTTGTCTATTGATGGTCCCTGGTTTTGGACTATCTCACATCACCCCGCTCCAAACTACTGATAATGTTAAAGATTTCTATTAGGTCACTGCTTAATTCCAGATTTTCGACAGAAAAAAGGCTCCACTCCATTTAATCTCTGCTGAGAGCTGTAATATCATGTTGCAAAAGTCATCACTATCACTGCAGGATAGAAATCACAAAGAGACAAACCTTTGTTGTGTGTAAATTCTCCACTTCTAACCCCCTTTTTAAAGGAGTTTACAAAAACCATCACTGTCAGTCCAGGATAGAAATTCTGAAGAGACAATTCTAGTTCCTCTGGAACATTTTTTCCTCTCTTGTTCCCCCAAAGCTGTAAATCCCCGTCCCACACACTCTCCCTCCTC
Source organism: Scyliorhinus canicula (assembly GCF_902713615.1). NCBI lineage: Eukaryota > Metazoa > Chordata > Chondrichthyes > Carcharhiniformes > Scyliorhinidae > Scyliorhinus > Scyliorhinus canicula. The sequence continues at coordinate 1,368,827 of NW_024055461.1, forward strand.
CCTGGGCTGAAATCCAAACCCATCTCACCATCTGCACCATTTCTTTCCTCCACTCCCAGTTTTCTCCCTCCCTCTCCTCTGCCTGGGTTCAGTTCTCCAGCTCCTGTCTGCAGACTGACAATAAATCCAATGGGTCTTATTGGGGGGTTTGGGTTCTCACCATTGTCCCCGCTCGCGGCGGCTCATATTCAGCCTCTTGAGAGCCGCACATACTGTCACTGCGGCTGCGCTCAGCCCGGAGCAGCACCGCGCATGCTCCGCACAGAGAGGCCATTTCCGGGGGCGGGACATTCACACGCCTGCGCGTTCTGGCTCCTGTGATGGAGATAGGTCGTATTCATCCGCGCCTGGCATTCCGGTTAGCCTTATCCACCATTATTCATTTACGTTCCTCAGGGTGATGAATTGCTTCCGGCACTTTTGATTCAGTTCGGTGTTTGCACCGAATGGGGCGGCGGCATCGGTGTTTTTTTCTCTGATCGGCCCCTGTTAACGACTGTTATCTGTTGAGAGGGCGATAGGGCGCAGAGCGCCTGCGCAGCCGCCATCTTGCTCAGATGCAACAGGGCGCATGCGCGGGCACACAGGAACCGGAAGCCGGAAGAGAGAATTTCGTGAATTTCTCTTCAGGACTGGAAGTGAAATTCCTTTGGAAATGCCTACAGAAAGAGGAGGATTTACTGACGGGAACTTCAAACCAAACATCACATCATCATCTGACTGAGTTACTCGATTCATCAGGACCTGAATATCATTGGGAGGTAAAATGGTTTGTCTGTTCTGTCTGAGGACAAAGATTTCAGATATCAGAGTGATTGGGAAACTTTCAATGAAATGATTGTCACAAGTAGGCTTCTAATGAAGTTACTGTGAAAAGCCCCTAGTCGCCACATTCCGGCGCCTGTTCGGGGAGGATGTTACGGGAATCGAACCGTGCTGCTGGCCTGCTTGGTCTGCTTTCAAAGCCAGCGATTTAGCCCTGTGCTAAACAGCCCCTATGACCATTCCAGGTTAAATTTGAGACGAATTACACCGATCACATTGGGGAAGTTAAATAATTTGCTGTTGTACTCTTATGTAGGCAGGTAAATTTCAAAATTACCATATTTGCATACTTGGCAGCTAAACTGGGCAAACTGCTGACCTTGTTAGTAGTGAGAGTTACTATCCGGGATTTTATCAAAGTTTGTTGTTCCTGTTGCATTTCATTCAGCTCATCGTGGCTACAAAGTTGGTATTCAGGCTAATCTCAATTTCCAGATTATGAGGGCAGCATGGTGGCACAGTGGTTAGCACTGCTTCCTCAGGGCGCCGAGGTCCCAGGTTCGATCCCGGCTCTGGGTCACTATCCATGTGGAGTTTGCACATTCCCCCTGTGTTTGCGTGAGTTTTGCCCCCACCACCCAAAGATGTGCAGGGTACGTGGATTGGCCATGCTAAATTGCCCCTTGGAAAAAAATAATTGGGGACTCTAAATTTATAAAAAATAAAATAAAATTCCAGATCGTCGTCTGTAGCTTTTTAAGTTACATCAATTTAGATGGCTACTTTTTAAATGTTATGAGGGTTTCTGCCATCATTTCAGGCAGCATGTCACAGATCCTCACCACCCTCTAAACCTCCTGGTCCTTCCCTAAATCCCTGCCCCCTTTTATATATATCCCTCAACCAAAGGGAATAGGACCTTCCTATCAAATCTATTTAGATCCCTCAGAATATTTAAAAAATATAAATTTATATTTTTTTCCAATTAAGGGGCAATTTAATTTTGCCCAGCCACCTAACCTGCACATATTTGGGTTGTGGGGGTGAAACCCACACAGACAGTGGGAGAATGTGCAAACTCCTTACAGACTGTGACCCAGGGCCGGGATCGAACCCGGGTCCCCAACCACCGTGTCACCATGAAACTCCAGAATTTTATATATTTCCAATAATCTTTATTATTGTCACAAGTAGGCTTACATGAAATGAATGAAATGAAAATCGCTTATTGTCACGAGTAGGCTACAATGAAGTTACTGTGAAAAGCCCCTAGTCGCCACATTCCGGCGCCTGTCCGGGGAGGCTGGTACGGGAATCGAACCGTGCTGCTGGCCTGCTTGGTCTGCTTTAAAAGCCAGCGATTTAGCCGAGTGAGCTAAACCAGCCCCATTAACACTGCAATGAAGTTACTGTGAAAATTCCCATAACCACACTCCGACACCTATTCGGGTATACAGAGGGAGAATTCAGAATGTCCAATTCGCCTAACAAGCATGTCTTTCGGGACTTGTGGGAGGAAACCCACACAGACACTGGGAGAACGTGTAGACTCGGCGCATACGGTGTCCCAAGTAGGAATTGAACTCTGGGACCCTGGCGCTGTTAAGCAACAGTGCTAATGCTGTGCTACCGTAAACAGTTCAACTCAATGTTCTCAGAATAAAGAAGCTGAAGTGCCCAACGTGGGTCTTGAACCCACGGCCCTGGGATTAAGACTCCCATGCTCGACCGACTGAGCTAGCCGGGCTTTCATTTTGGTTTCCCTTCAGTCTTTACTGTTCCAAAGAAAACAGCCCCAGTTTATCCAAACTTTCCTCCGAGCAAACATTGGCAATTTTTGGTCAATGTTCTGAAACCTGCTCTGTGCTCTCTTCAGTGCAGTCTTCCTGTGCACAGGAATCTAGCTCTGGCCTAACTAGTCCTGTCCTGCCATTTATCATGTAATCCTTTGCCTTGTTTTCCCTCCAGCTTCCTTCTTAATTCCTCAAGTGTTCAATCATTTTTGTGTCACAGGTAAACTTCTTCCTCATGTTCCTACATTTACTTTCAAATCAATGATGTAACCAGGAGTGAAGGGCCCAGTACTGATTCCTTGGAAACCGGCACTGGAAACAGCCCATTGATTTTCTCTATTCTTTATGGGATGCGAGTGTCACGGGCAAACCAGCTTGGTTGCCCATTCCTAATTTCCCTGAAACTGAGTGGCTTGCGAGGCAATTCAGAATTAATCCCATTTCAGTGAGTTGGCCAGATCAGGTAATGCCGGTGCAGACTCGATGGGCCGAATGGTCTCCTTCTGCACTGTAGATTCTATGATTAATTCTGACCATGGGTCACTGTGTCTGTGGAGCTTTCCTGCGTCTGCGTAGATTTCCTTTCCGGGTGCTCTGGTTTCCTCCCACAGTCCACAAATGTGCAGATTAGATGGATTGGCTGTGCTGAATTGTCACTGGGAGGTCTTATGGGGATAGGGTGGGGAGTTCCCCAAGGTAGGATGCTCTTTCAGAGGGTTCTTGCAGACTCGATGGGCCGAATGACCTCCTTCTGCACTGAGGGAATTCTATGATTCTACATTGGATCCAATGATGTGTTCGCTCACACACCCTGCAGCCTGACTCTTATTATGGGAACATACACTGTGTTTGTTACTCTGAAAGTGAGCGAATCCTTTGCTGTTTCTCCTCTGGGCCCCATCTCCATTATTATTGTCTGATTGTCCCACTGAGACTCTCACTGTTATTATTGGACAATCAGCGAGTCAGCCTGAGCCTATGGCTGCTCTCACCATCTGGAAGCGTCACAATGCCCGGGTGATTGACGGCAGCTCCGGACCAATAGGAGGTGGAGGGGCAGGACTGGAGGACCGATCGAGAGCGGCTGGTCCTCCAACGAATCGGAGTGAATGAGGGGCGGAGCCCGCTGTGATTGAAGCATGCGCAGTGTGGGTAATGGCGAAGGAGGAGGGCTGAGTCTTCAGATCGGAAATTGGTAAAAGGCGTTTAACAATATGGAGGGAGCGAGAGATCGCGGGAGTGGGCGGAAACGTTGTGTAAAGCTGTTGTAAGCCGCAATCCTCGGAAAAGAGTTTCTGGCACCCCGTTTCTACCGAGCGGAGCTGCAACTCATCATTTCGGCTCGGGTTAATGGCCGCCATCTTTATTGAATGTGCAGCAGGGCGCATGCGCGATTGTCATCTTTGTCGGGGCGATGTTTCAATGAGTGGGAGGAGCTTGTTCCCCATTGTTCAGAATGGAGACAACTTGTCCATCAAACTGGATTAGTCTTTGAGTCCCAATGTCTTATTGATGATGCAAAGCGGTGGCAGAGATGGAAAGAAAAGGAAGCCAATCCTGCTCTCCAGATTTCACTGGCTCTTTGGACATCCTGCCCCAAAAAGCTCTGCGGCTCTGTTCAGCCACATGAAAACCCTGGGTAGAAAGTCACAACCCTCAGTCGACATCACCCTCAAATCTGGGGACTGCTGATGACAATGAGGGTCAGTGTGCAGCGGGAGGCATGAGCGGTCATCCTGGACCCAGCAGCAGGAGGGGAGAATGTTGTGAATTTCTATCCTGGACTGACAGTGATTAATTCTGGAAACTCCTTTTACAGGGGATTAGTAGGTGAGGATTTGCACACAGCAAATTCAAACCGAGAGAAATATTTATCTTTCCCGAATTTCATTTCTGCACCGACAGCGATGCCTTTGTAAACTTCTTTCACAGGGACTTAGAAAGGGATTCGCAGACAGGAAACTCACAACCAATCCTCACATCAAATTCCGACAGCACCATTCGGGTTATCAGGACCTGGAGATTATCGACCTTTGTGTGTAAGCATTGAGTTCCAGATCATTACCACTCACTCTGTAAAATTTCTTCCTCATATCCTCCCTGTAGATCTTGTTCACAATCTTAAATCTATGTCCCATAATTCTTTTACAATCTACTGATGGGAACAGATTGATTTATCTTTTTTCCGGGTTCTTTGTTATCGTTTCCGGTGCCTGGGTCATGCCAGATGGTCCGTCCAGATTCCACTCCGTTATTGTGTATTTATAGCGGTTGAATGGGCTTGGACCAGTCCATTTCCAGATCCTGTACACAAGTGAAGTCTCCGCCAAGCATTGATTGATGTGTATCCAGGTCTGGGATGGATCCCAACGATATTTTTACAAATGCCACATCGTCCCAGTTAGGGACTTAGCCATTCACCAACACCACCAATGTACCTGCCAATGACCCACTGACCACCACATATCTCCCATTAGTGCCCGCAATGATCCTAGTGACCGAAAGAGGGATCTGTTTATTGATTAGAATTGCAGCACATCGAGCCCTTCCGTCAAAGCCCGAGTGAAACACTTGGCTCACCGCTCCGCAGGCTGGTCTGATCTCTAACCACCCCCCCCACCCCCCACCACCCCCATCTCACTCCCATTCACCAGCTGACTGCTGGCAGGGAAACTCCTCTCAGGCCAACAAGAAAATAGAAACACCAATATTGCCCACTTTGAGGATAAAACATACTTCCTTTCTAGACTCAATTTCCAATGAGGCGCCCCTCCCAATAGATCTATGTTGTGCTTTGTAAAGACAATCTCTCTTTAACCCCACACAGAGAAACAGATTCTATCAGAAAATGTCAAAACCTATATCGAGGATATCACAACACCCATTCCACCCCACAGGGAACATAGATCTTGTCCAATACAGATAACTGGACCCAGTCCATGCTTTACAATAAAGGCATTCGCCTCCACTAGTATCACGAAATGGAAGTCTTTGGACTCATTTGCCACCCACAGCTTTGCCGGGTATACCGCCCCGAATCAAACTCCTTTCTTACATAGAGCAGCCTGAACCTTATTAAAGGCCGCTCACTTCCTCACCAGCTCGGCTTCCATATCCTGGTAAATCCTCACTCGGATAACTGAGTGTATCCCTTCCCATACTTAGCAGGTGAATGCTCTGTCGCCGGTGTGACTACGGTGATGAATCTCCAGCTCACATGGGGACCTGAATCCCTTCCCACAGTCCCCACGTTTCCAAGTTTTCAACATGCTGCTGGTGTCCTTGTCCCTCTCCACGTTTGACGATCAGTTGAATACTAAATAGTAAACTTTATTAGTGTAACAAATGGGCTTATATTAACACTGCAATGACGTTACTGTGAAAAGCCCCAGTCGACACACTCTGGCGCCTGTTCGGGTACACAGAGGGAGAATTCAGAATGTCCAAATCACCAAACAAGCACGTTTTTTGGGACTTGTGGGAGGAAACAGGAACACCCGGAGGAAACCCACACAGACATGGGGAGAACGTGCAGACTCCGCACAGACAGTGGCCCAGATCGGGAATCGAACCCGAGTCCCTGGCGCTGAGAATCAACAGTGCTACACACTGTGCTACCGCGGCGCCCTTGTCTCCACAGAGAGCACGTGTACGGTCTCTCCTCTCTCTGGATGGTGTGATGTTTTTTCAGACTGGAACTGATTAAAGCTCTTTCCACAGTCAGTTCAATGGAACACTCACTCGAGTCGAGTGTGTATTGGGTTTTTTTACAGTCACACTTATCTTGAAAATGTTTTCCTACAGACAGAACAGACAAACATTTCTTCTTCTACATTCACAGGCCAATGATATTCAGGTCCTGATGAATGGAGTGATTCTGTTAAAACTTGATGTGAAATTTGATTTGAGTTTCTATCTGTAAATCCTCCCCTTCTAATCCCCTATAAAAGGAGTTTACAAAGTCATCACTGTCAATGCAGGATAGAATTCGCAAAGAGACAAACCTTTCTGTTGGGTTCAGTTTGTTGTGTGCAAATTCTCCAATTCTAACCCCCTGTAAAAGGAGTTTACAAAAGCCATCACTGTCAGTCCAGGATAGAAATTCTGAACAGGCAATTCTAGTTTCTCTGGAACATTTTTTCTTCTCTTGTTCCCCCAAAGCTGTAAATCCCCGTCCCACACACTCTCCCTCCTCCCTGGGCTGAAATCCAAACCCATCTCACCATCTCACTCCCAGTTTTCTCCCTCCCTCTCCTTTGCCTGGGTTCAGTTCTCCAGCTCCTGTCTGCAGACTGACAATAAAATCAATGGATCTTATTGGGGGTTTGGGGCCTCCAGCGGGTGTTTGTGAAACCACCCCGCCCACCTGCCAGGGTTTCCTTCCTTGCCATCGGAGAGACCTCTGATTTATTGTTCTCCCTTGTCGTCCAGGTCTCTCCCTCAGCTTGACATATTTATTTGTCTGGTTAAAAGGATGGTTTCTTTCCTAATGTTCACAATTAAAGGGGTGGGTTCCCCAGGAGATGGCTGGCATTTCAGGGGACATTAAATTAACAATCGACAGAGATGTGTCTAGTGTTGTTACATGGTACAGATTAGATATATTATTTACCGTTCTGTAATAAAGCAAATGTATTATTATTTCTCGCCTTGTAATATAAGACTGTGGTTACGTTATAGATTTCCAGTCATCTCTTCCCTCAGAGGGTTGTTAGTCTTTGGATTTCTCTTCCACAGGGAACAGTTGTATCTGGGGGTCATTGAATATATTGAAGCACAAGTTTGACAGATATTTTATTGACAATGGAGTTAAGGGTTATGGGAAACGGGTAGGAAAATAGAGAGAAAGCTGAGGTGAGGAGGGATCTCTTCACTCGAGGATGTGGTGAAGCTTTGGAATTCTCTACCCCAGAGGAATGTGGAGCCTCAGTCATCAGATATGTTCAAGACAAATATTGATAGGTTTCTAGATATTGAAGATATCGAGGGATATGGGGACCGCATGGGAAATGGTGCTGAGGTAGATCGGCCAAGGATCTCATTGAATGGTTAGCAGACTTGGTGGGCCGAATGGCCTACCCTTACTCCTATTTTAATCCCTGTGTCCTGGTCAGGAAGCAGTGAGCTGAGGTTGAATCTGTCAATCAACATGAATCAGCACCTTCAGGAGAATTGGGAGGGTGAATATTAGATACAGCAGAGTGAGAATGGGGTGGGTTGGGGGGGGGGGGGGGGGGGGGGGGGAGGTGGGGATGGAGATTTACAGCTTTTGGAGAACGAGAGAGGCAATAATGTTCCATCGAAACTAGAATTGTCTGTTCTGAATTTCTATCCTGTACTAATTGATGACTTTCGTAAATTGTTTTTAAAGGATATTGGAAGAGGAGGAATTATAGACAGATTTCTCAAACTCACTCGATTCCTTCTGATCTGAATATCATCGGCGAGAAGAAGAAATGTTTGTCCGATCTGTGAGCTTCAAAACATTTTTTAATGTGAGTGTGACTGGAAAAGCACCGAGACCCACACAACACAGACCCGAGTGAGAGTGTTCCAGTGAACTGATTGTGGAAAGAGCTTCAACCAGATACACAGCCTGAAAAACATCACACCATTCACAGTGAGGAGAGACAGTGCACATGTTCTGTGTGTAGATAAGGCTTCCACTGATTGTCCAATCGGGAGAGACACGAGGAGACCCAAAACATGGAGAAACCGTGGAAATGTGGGGACTGTGGGAAGGAATACAGAGTCCCATCTAAGCTGGAGATTCATCGCCGCAGTCACACTGGAGAGAGACCGTTCACCTGCTCTCAGTGTGAGAAGGGATTTGCTCAGTTATCCACCCTGCAGGCACACCAGCGAATTCACACTGGGGAGAAGCCATTCACCTGCTCTCGGTGTGGGAAGGGATTCACTCGATTATCCACCCTGCAGTTACACCAGTGGGTTCATACTGGGGAGAGGCCGTTTACCTGCTCTCAATGTGGGAAGGGATTTGTTGATTCATCCACCCTGCAGACACACCAGCGAGTTCACACTGGGGAGAGGCCATTCACCTGCTCTCAGTGTGGGAAAGGATTCATTGATTCATCCACCCTACGGAAACATCAGCGAGTTCACACTGGGGTGAAGCCATTCACCTGCTCCCTCTGTGGGAATGGATTCACACAGTTATCCAACCTGCAGAGACATCAGCGAGTTCACACTGGGGAGAGGCCATTCACCTGCTCTTAGTGTTTATAAGAGATAGGATGTATAATCATCTGGAAAGGAATAATTTGCTTAGAGATAGTCAACATGGTTTTGTGAAGGGTAGGTCGTGCCTCACAAACCTCATTGTGTTCTTCGAGAAGGTGACCAAACAGGTGGATGAGGGTAAAGCAGTTGATGTGGTGTATATGAATTTCAGTAAAGCGTTTGATAAGGTTCCCCACGGTAGGCTATTGCAGAAAATACAGAAGCATGGGATTCAGGGTGATTTAGCAGTTTGGATCAGAAATTGGCTAGCTGATAGAAGACAAAGGGTGGTGGTTGATGGGAAATGTTCTGACTGGTGTCCAGTTACTAGTGGTGTACCACAAGGATCTGTTTTGGGGCCGCTGCTGTTTGTCATTTTTATAAATGACCTGGAGGAGGGCATAGAAGGATGGGTGAGTAAATTTGCAGATGACACTAAAGTCGGTGGAGTTGTGGACAGTTGTGGAAGGATGTTACAAGTTACAGAGGGACATAGATAAGCTGTAGAGGTGGCAAATGGAGTTCAATGCAGAGAAGTGTGAGGTGATTCATTTTGGAAGGAATAACAGGAAGACAGAGTACTGGGCTAATGGTAAAATTCTTGGTAGTGTGGACGAGCAGAGAGATCTCGGTGTCCATGTACATAGATCCCTGAAAGTTGCCACCCAGGTTGAGAGGGTTGTTAAGAAGGCGTACGGTGTGTTAGCTTTTATTGGTAGAGGAATTTAGTTTCGGAGCCATGAGGTCATGTTGCAGTTGTACAAAACTCTGGTGCGGCCGCATTTGGAGTATTGCGTGCAGTTCTGGTCGCCACGTTATAGGAAGGATGTGGAAGCATTGGAAAGGGTGCAGAGGAGATTTACAAGGATGTTGCCTGGTATCGAGGGAAGATCTTATGTGGAAAGGCTGAAGGACGAGGCTGTTTTCGTTAGAGAGAAGAAGGTTAAGAGGTGACTTAATTGAGGCATACAAGATGATCAGAGGATTAGATAGGGTGGACATTGAGAGCCTTTTTCCTTGGATGGTTATGTCCAGCACGAGCAGACATAGCTTTAAATTGAGGGGAGATAGATATAGGACAGATGTCAGAGGTATGTTCTTCACCCAGAGAGTAGTAAGGGCGTGGAGTGCCCTGCCTGCAACAGTAGTGGACTCACCAACACTAAACGCATTCAAATGGTCATTGGATAGGCATATGGACGATAAGGGAATAGTGTAGAAGGACTTTAGAGGGGTTTCACAGGACGGCGCAACATCGTGGGCCTACGGGCCTGTACTGCGCTGTAATGTTCTATGTTCTAGTGTGGGAAGGGATTACATAGAAACATAGAAAATAGGTACAGGAAGAGACCATTTGGCCCTTTGCTCCTGCTCCGCCATTCATTATGATCATTGCTTATCATTCAACTCCATAGCCTAATCCCGCTTTCCCCTCCATATCCTTTGATCCCCTTTGCCCTCAGTGCGATATCTAACTGCTTCTTGAAAACATACAATGTATTGACCTCAACTATTTCCTGTGGTAACAAATTCCACAGTCTCACCACTCTCTGGTTGAAGAAATGTCTCCTCATCTCTGAACTCAGTGGTCTACCCCGTATCCTCAGACTGCAACCTCTGGTTCTGTACACTCCCACCATCGGGAAAATCTTTGCCACATCTACCCTGTCAAGTCCTGTTGGAATATTATAGATTTCTATGAGATCCCCCATTCTTCGGAACTCCAGCAAATACAAACCTAACTGATTCAATCTCTCATACGTCTGTCCCACCATCCCAGGAATCAGTCTGGTAAACCTTCTCTGCACTCCCTCTTGAGCAAGAACATCCTGCTTCAGATAAGGAGGCCAAAACTGCTCACAATATTCCAGGTACGGCCTCGCCAAGACCCTGTATAATGACAGCAAGATATTCCTGCTCCTGTACCGCCTGCTGTAGCTGCATGTTTACCTTCAGTGACAGGTGTACGAGGACACCTAGGTCTCGTTGCACATTGCCCTCTCCTAATTTATGGCCATTCAGCTAATCGTCTGCCTTCTTGTTTTTGCTACAAAAGTGGATAACCTCGCATTTCTCCATATTTTACTGCATCCTTTCATTTGCCCACTCACTCAACTTGTGCAAGTCACAAAGAAGGATCTCTGCAACCTCCTCACAGCTCGCCCTCCCACGCAACTTGTGTCATCTGCAAATTTGACGATACTGCATTTTGTGTTCTCATCTAAATCGTTAATATATAGGGTGGCGCAGTGGTTAGCACCACTGTCTCATGGATCTGAGGTCCAATGTTCAATCCTGTCCCGGGTCACTGTCCATGTGGATACAAGTTCTCCCCTTGTCTCCGTGGGTCTCACCCCGCATAACCCAGTGATGTGCAGAATAAGTGAATTGGCCATGCTAAATTGCCCCTTGATTGGAAAAAAAGAATTGGGTACTTCAAATTTTTTTTTAAATCATTAATATATCTGGTGAATATCTGGGGTCCCAGCACCGATCCTTGCAGTTCCCTACTCGTCACTGCCTGCTATTTTGAAAAACCCCCATTAATTCCTCCTCTTTGTTTCCTGTCTGCAACCGTTTTTCTATCCATCTCAGTACACTACCCCGAATTCCATGTGTTTTCATTTTACACATTTAATCTCTTATGTGGGACTTTGTCAAAAGCCATCTGAAAGTCCAAATATACCACATCCACTGGCTCCCCGTCATCAACTCTACCAGTTACACCCTCGAAGAATTCCAGTAGATTTGTCAAGCATGATTTCCCCATCATAATCCATGCTGATCCTGCCACTGGTTTCCATGTGCTTTGCGATAAAATCTCTGATAATGGTTTCTAGAATTTTCCCTACTGCCGATGGTCTAAAATTCCCTGTTTTCTCTCTATCTCGCTTTTTAAATAGTGTAATTATATAAGACACCCTCCAATCACGACAGCACGGTAGCATTGTGGGGCAGCACGGTAGCATTGTGGATAGTACAATCGCTTCACAGCTCCAGGGTCCCAGGTTCGATTCCGGCTTGGGTCACTGCCTGTGCTGAGTCTGCACATCCTCCCCGTGTGTGCGTGGGTTTCCTCCGGGTGCTCCGGTTTCCTCCCACAGTCCAAACATGTGCAGGTTAGGTGGATTGGCCATGATAAATTGCCCTTAGTGTCCAAAATTGTCCTTAGTTTTGGGTGGGGTTACTGGGTAATGGGGATAGGGTGGAGGTGTTAACCTTGGCTCGGGTGCTCTTTCCAGGAGCCGGTGCAGACTTGATGGGCCGAATGGCCTCCTTCTGCACTAAATTCTATGAACTATGAATCTGCAGGAACTTTTCCAGAGTCTATAGAATACTGGAAGATGACCACCAATGCACCCACAATTTTTTGAGCCACTTCTTTAAGTACTTTGGGATGCAGATTATCACACCCTGGGGATTTATCAGCCTTCAATCCCATCAATTTCACCAACACTATTTCTCTAATATTGATCTCCTTCAGTTCCTCTCATTAAATCCTGTGTTCCCCAACATTTCTGGTATCTGATTATTGTCCTCATTTGTGAAGCCAGAACCAAAGTGTGTATTTATTTGCTCAGCCATTTCTTTGTCCCCTATTATACATTCCCCTGTTTCTGACTGAAAGGAACCTACATTTGGCTTCACCAATCTTTTCTCTTCACATTCCTATCAAAACCTTTACATTTCCTGTTTTATGCCATTCCCAACATCACCACTGCAGTTTGGGGTCTATATACGATGCCCACTAACGTTATTGCCCTTTGGTGTTTCTCAGCTCCACCCATACAGATTCCACATTGCCAGAGCCAGTGTCCTTCCTCACTATTGCATAAATTTTAACCAGCACTGCCACTCCACTGCCTTTTCCTTTTTGTCTGTTCTTCCGAAATACTGAATATATTCAGTTCCCATCCCTGGTCATCCTGCAGCCATGTCTCCAGAATCCCGATTATCTCACATCTGTTTATGTCTATTTACGCGATTCACTTGGTTATGCCGTCTGCAGTCACACCAGGGAGTTCATACTGGGAAGAGGCCGTTTGCCTGCTCTCAATGTGCGAAGGGGTGCGAAGTATTGTCACTGCACTTGTAATCCAGAGACCCAGGGTAATGCTCTGGGGAAATGGGTTTGAATCCCACCAGGCAGATGGTGGGATTTGAATTGAATAAAAATATGGAATTTAAAAAGTTTAATGACGACCGTGAAACTATTGTTGATTGTTGTAAAAACCCATCTGGTAAATGTCCTTGAAGGAAATCTGCCATCCATACCCAGTCTGGCCTCCATGTGGAAGCACCAACAGCAATGAGGCTGAGTCTGAAATGGCTGAGCTCTCAGCTCTTTCTTGGTGGTGGGAGAGCTTCAGAGTTTGGAGATTCTAAGTTCAGTTTGAGTTGAAGACATAAAGGACAGAGTCTTGTGTAGATCCACACTGGGTGGGAGGTTCTCTTCCCTGAAGGACATCAGTGATCCAGTTGGGTTTTTGTGACAATCCAGCCATTTTCATGGTCACTTTTTCCCAGTGTCGGCGCCACAAATGACCAGGTTCATTCAGCTCAATTTGACAACCTGCCTTTGTGTTTTTGTGGCTTCTCTCTCTCTCTCACTCCCTGTTTTCTGTTTTAAATCAATTTCACAGGGTGTGAGAAGGGGATTTGTTGGGAAACTCGAATCGAACATCGCATCAGGATCTGACAGTCACCCAATTTGTGACTTTATATCATCCACTTTCGAACATGGAAGGAAAAAGCATCGTTCGCAGTGGGGAGAAACCGTTCACGTGTTGTGTGTGTGGACGAGGATTCAGCCAATCATCTGGACTGTCAAAACATAAATGCAGCCAGACCAGGCAGAAACCGTGGAAATGTGGGGAATGTGGGAAGGGATTCAGATACCCATCTGAGTTGGAAACCCATCAATGCAGTCACACTGGAGAGAGGCCGTTCACCTGTTCTGTGTGTGCGAAGGGATTCATGAAGTCAAAGAGCCTGGTAAAGCACAAGCAAATTCACACTGAAGAGAAACCTTTTAAGTGTCAAGAATGCAGGAAGTGCTTTAAAGGTTCCAGCGAACTGATGTCCCACCAACGTGTTCACACTGACGAGAGATCGTTTAGGTGCTCTCACTGTGCAACTGGGTTCAAATGGTCATCTCAACTCACCGTACACCAACGCGCTCACACTGGGGAGAGACCTTTTAAATGCTCAGACTGTGAGAAGTGCTTCAAAAGTTCCTGGGAACTTATGCGACATCAACGTGTCCACACTGACAAGACACCGTACAGGTGCTCTCACTGTAGGACTGGGTTCAGATGGTCCTCGCAACTCACTGTACATCAGCGCGCCCACACTGGGGAGAGACCATTCACCTGCTCCGAGTGTGGGAAGGGATTCCCTCGGTCATCCCACCTGGTTATACACCAGAGAGTTCACACTGGGGAGAAACCATTCACCTGTTCCCTGTGTGGGAAAGGATTCACTACCTTATCTAACCAGCTGGTACACCAGCGCACTCACACTGGGGAGAAACCATTCACCTGCTCCCTGTGTGGGAAGGGATTCATTGAGTCATCCACCCTGCTGATACACCAGCGCACTCGCACTGCGTCGGACCCATTCACCTGCTCCAAGTGTGGGAAGAGAGTCACTACCTTATCCAGTCTGCGGACACACCAGCGAGTTCACACGGGGGAGAGGTCATTCACCTGCTTTGTGTGTGAGAAGAGATTCACTCACTCATCCGCCCTGCTGAGACACCAGCGACTTCACGCGTAATGAAAGTGATTGAACTTTGCTGTTAATCACATCCAGGACTGAACCATGTTCATTGGGGTCTGTCTCTGCTGTTGTTAATAAACCCCAGCACAGTTATAGTGATTAATATTGTGGATAAAAGTGAAATAAGTCAACTTTCTATTTCACACACATTGTGTTGAATCTTTTTAATATCTCGAAGACAAGTTAGTTCCTTTTGATGTTTTCTCCCTCTTTCCTGTCTCCTCCATCCTCACCTCCAGTAAGTGCGAGACAATCCAATCTGCTGCCTCTGCTAGTTTCCTCACTTCCACCAATCCACCCGGACAAATATCTCTCCATGTCCAACTCCTCCATCCAGCCCCCCCACACACACCAGTGAGTTCATACTGCAGAGAGAGGGTTTAAATGCTGAGGCTGTGACAGGAGCTGTAAAACCCACATTCACTGATGGTTCACCAGCGCAGTCACTCTGGTTCCACTCCATTCATCTGCTCTCAGTGCAGGAAGAGGTTCAGCCGTTGGTCCATCCTGCAGCAACACCAGTGAGTTCACACCGGGGAGAGGTTGTTCACCTGCTCCATGTGTGGGGAGGGATTAACTGATACATTCAACCTGTTAACACACCAGTGAGTTCACACTGACTGAAGATATTCTAAATGTCTGGATTGTGGAAAGTATAAAATACACTAACAAGAGACTGTTCACAATCTCTCACAGTGGGACTGGATTCAGGTGATCATGTGGACTCGGTGTCCGCCAGCACACTCACACTGGGCAGAGACTGTGCATCTGTTCCATGTGTGGGAAGAGATTCGCTCAGTCATCCCACCTCAACACACGTCCACTTGTTCAGCTTTCAAAGTTCTGAGTGTGAACAGAGATTTAAAAGCAAATCGGATCTGCTGGCACACAAGCACATTCACACGAGTAAGAGGCTATTCACCCACTCTGTGTGGCAAGAGATTCACTTGGTCATCTCACCCACCGAGACACCAGCAAATTCATGGTGATTACAGGGGTTGGATTCTGCTGTTAATCACATCCAGGAGTGAACCATGTTCATTCCGACATTTGGGGTTTGTTTCTGCTGATGTTAACAATTCTAGTAACTGGAATGAAGTTTAATATTCTGGATTAATGTCAAATAAATCAACTTTGTTTAAATCTGTTGTGTATTTTGTCTTTCCCACCTAAGTGGTTAACTTTACCTGTCTGGAGCTCAGAAAGGACAATCTGGGGAAGGATCACACAGCTGGAACAGAACTTCAGCCTGGACACAGTCCTTCAGGGTCACACTGAGAGGGACAAACAACACGTTGGTCTTTCTCATCTCTCCACTGACAGCGAAGTCCCCGTGTGGGTTAATCCTGAGATGTGTAAGAAACGTGTCCAGCCTCTCGCTTCCATGATTCAGAGCTCCTAGACACGGAACAGAAGCTCCTTTACAACTGTTCAGAGTCAGGAAGAACAATGATGAATACTGGAAATGTGCTGTCAGATCGGATATTGATGTAAAACGATCTGTTCCTGACTGAAAGTGAAACGGCAGCTTTACTATCTACAGACTGGAAGCTTAAAGATTTAAAATGTCTGAATCTGCCAATGTAAGGTAATAAAATCAAATTTCATATGGAACCTTTAACAATCTCTCATACTCAGTAGCTGTGATCAAATTAGTGTTTATTATAGGTCCAGAAAAACCGTTCTTTCACCTTCCATTTGCTTCAAATGTCGTGGAAACTGACAGTTGGAATCCGTCAATATTTGAAAGATATTTACAAATAATTTCCGGGTTTCTTACAGTTGGGATCTTTCTCTGTTCTGTCCCGTCGGTGTTTGATAATAAACTTTCTCCTGTGAATATCCAGCTGGAGCTTTGGGCCCTCATCTCTTTCCTTGTTCACCTTGCTGACTCTAAACATTGAATCTTGTGGTTTCAGACACCAGATAATCTAACTCCCAGCAACAGATTGTCTTTTACTGACAGTCAGACCCACGCAGAATCTCTGGCTGTATTTCTTCAGAAGCTGCTTCTCAGTCACAGCTCCAGGATCCCAGGTTAGATTCCCGCTTGGGTCACTGTCTGTATGGAGTCTGCACGTTTTCCCTGTGTCTGCATAAGTTTCCTCCGGGCGCTCCGGTTTCCTCCCACAAGTCCCGAAAGACACGCTGTTTGGTGAATTGGACATTCTGAAATCTCCCTCTGTGTATCTGAACAGGCGCCGTAATGTGGCGACTTGGGGATTTTCACAGTAACTTCATTGCAGTGTTAATGTAAGCGTACTTGTGACAATAAAGATTATTCTAAAAACTAAAATTCAACTAACTGCTTTTCTGCAAAATGCCTGCTACCTTAGCTCCTTCCATTAATTACATCACCTTACCAAGCTGAAATCTAATTTACTCCACAGGGAATCTCCTTAATCCAAACAATTTTTTACAATGCCTTAATTACACCTCTGGCTCCCAAAATCTTTCGAACCTTAAAAACACTACTGCAGCAGTCTCACACACACACACTAACCCAGGCCTTTAACCCTTACTGCACCGTGACTGCGGCAGTCACACACACACACACTAACCCAGGCCTTTAACCCTTACTGCACCATGACTGCAGCAGTCATACACACACTAACCCAGGCCTTTAACCCTTACTGCACCGTGACTGCAGCAGTCACACACACTAACCCAGGCCTTTAACCCTTACTGCACCATGACTGCAGCAGTCATACACACACTAACCCAGGCCTTTAACCCTTACTGCACCGTGACTGCAGCAGTCATACACACACTAACCCAGGCCTTTAACCCTTACTGCACCATGACTGCAGCAGTCATACACACACACTAACCCAGGCTTTAACCCTTACTGCACCAAATACCTATAATACAATCTATCTGAAATACACTCATCACAGGCCCATTGTCCCAAATGTCTAATTGAGGCATAGAAATCCTGTAGAGTTCTCACTGGGACAGGCACCTATCAATACGTTTTGAAAAATAAACCACTGGTTTATGTTTTCATAGTGGCTGCAAAAGCTTGGAACTCAGTTAATGAAAAGGATACAAAGTGACACAGCCTTAAACTAATACAGAAATTACAAAGTCATTTCAGATAAAAAAATTATACCAAGTGTGTGTAAAATCAGTGCTTAAAGGTGATCAGTGTGTGAATGCTGAGAGAGCGAAATACAGCATGATCTATTCAATAAATACATGTTGGTAAGTAATAGGAGTTTAAATAACTAACGAACTATGAAAACTAACTGTAGAACTTAAATTCTTTAAGTTCACAAACCAAAGGTGGTTAGATACTGTGACAGAAAGTACTGCTTCTTTCCAGAAACTACAAGTTAAAGGTTAAACTAATTTCAGACACAAGGTTGAAGGTTTGAAACCTCAGTTTTCTTCACACAACAGGCCTCAGACCGAAGTATAACGGTTAATTATCAATGGCTGGGGTGTTTTTTAAATAAATATTTTTATTCTCCTTTTTCACCTTTTCTCCCAAATTTACACTCACCAACAATAAAGAACAATCAGTAATGAATGCAATGTCAATCCCCATATCAATAACACCAATCCCATCCTCCCACTAAGCCCCCAAACATTAGCCCGCATATTAACATAAACAAATGACAAAAAGGAATCAGGAATCACCCAAAGTCACCATTATAACATAAAGGCCCCTCCTCCAACCCTCCCAGCAGCCCCACCCCCAATGTTCGATGTAATCCAATTCTCGGACGTGTATAATGAATAAAAATGAATAACGCCCATGAATTGCAGAACGCCCTCCATCCTTCCCCTCAGTTCAAATTTGACCTTCTCAAGAGTTAAGAATTCCAGCAGGTCCCCCCCCCCCCCGCCACGCCAAAGCACAGGGTGGAGAGGTTGGTCTCCACCCTAACAGTATCCGCCTTTGGGCTCTCAATGAGGCGAAGGCTACAACATCTGCCTCCGTACCCGTTTCCAACGCTGGCTGGTCCGATACCCCGAACATGGTCTCCCGAGGGCCTGGGTCCAGTTTCACGTGCACCACTTTAGAGATTACCCTAAAAACCTCCTTCCAGTAATGCTCCATTTTTGGACAGAATCAAAACATATGAACGTGATTTGCACCCCCCCCCCCCCCCCCCCCCCCGCAACGTTCACACACATCTTCTACCCCCTCAAAAAGCCGGCTCCTCCTCGCCCATATGAGGTGTGCTCCACCTTCAGCTGCATCAGCCCCAACCTCGCGCACGAGGTGGAGCCGTTCACCCTCCGGAGCACCTCACACCAGAACCCCTCCTCCATACCCTCTCCCAACTCTTCATCCCACTTTGCCTTGATCCCATCCAGCGGTGCCTTCTCTTCCAAAATAGCCATGTAAATTGCCGACACTACCCCCTGCTCCAGTCCCCCTGTTGTCAGCACCTCCTCCAGCAATGTGGAAGTCAGCTCTATCGGAAAGCTCTGTATCTCCTTTCTGGCAAGGTCTCAAACCTGCATATCTTTCAGTGCCTTAATTCCTTTCTCCTCCCATCTCTGAAAATTTCCATCCCTCTTCCCTGGCCCAAATCTATGGTTCCCCCGAATCGGCCTTTCCCTTGCCCCTGCCCCCAACCCGAAATGCTGGTGAAACTTCCTCCAAATTCGCAACAAAGCTATTACTACCGGACTCCCTGAGTATTTCCCTGGGGCCGTCAGGAGCGGCGCTGTTGCTAACGCCTTCAATCCTGACCCCCTACACAAACTCTCCTCCATTCTGACCCACTGGGAGTCAACCAATGGCTGGGGAGCTAACGGTTCCAGACTGTAGCTCACCCAACCTTTATGGGATTCGCAGCAGTTGCCCTGTAATTAAACCATTAAAGTGTAACTTTGTCCTGGCCTCGGGCTATGTGATGTATTTCTCTTGTTCATTTTGGAATAGAAAAAACAATATTCTTGTGACCTTGGTTGACAAAGTCCCATCTTCACACTGAGGATACCCTCCATTGTCCTGTGTAACACTATCACTGTGCTAAATGGGGTAGATTCAGAACACACCTCGATAAAACAAGGTATCCAAGAGGAGCTGTGGGCCATCAGCAGCTTAATATTCAATTACAATCAAACCTCATCGGCCGGCATATCCCTCACTCTGCCATTACCATCAAGCCAAGGGACCAACTCTGGTTCAACATGGAGTGGAGGAGAACATGTCAGGAGCAGCACCAGGTATTCCTAAAGCAGATTCCAATCTGGTGACCCTATAGCATGGGACCATTAGCATGCTAAGCAGCGGAAACAGCTTGATCGAGGCAGGAGTAAACAATCCCAAAAACTGATCAGATCAAAGCTGCAGTCATTGAATCCCTACAGTATAGGAGGCTATTCAACCCATCAAGTCTGCACTGACCCTCTGAAAGAGAACCCCATCTAAGCCCAAACCCCACCCTATCCCCTAACCCCACCTAAGTGCAATTTACCTAACCTGCACATCTTTGGACTGTGGGAGGGAACCGGAGCACCCGGAGGAAACCCACACAGACATGGGGAGAATGTGCAAACTCCACACAGACAGCCACCCAAGGTCAGAATTAGATCCTGGTGCCTGGCGCTGTGAGGCAGCAGTGCTAACCACTGCCATTGTGCAGCCTGGCGACATCCAGTCGTAAATGGTGGCGAACAATTAAATAAATCAGAGCAGGACGTTCCACAAACAACAACATCATCAATAATTGGGGAGACAATGTGTTGGCACTCTCCCTAGCGGGCAGGGTCCAGTCGGTCAAAATGACGGTGCTCCCAAGGTTTCTGTTCCTCTTCCAGTGTCTACCTATCATGATCCCGAAGGCTTTTTTCAGGAGGGTCAGGAGGAGCATTATGGGGTTTGTGTGGGCGCAGAAGACCCCGAGGGTGAGGAGGGTATTCCTGGAGCGGGGTAGGGAAGTGGGGGGGGGGGGGTTGGCGCTGCCCAACCTGTGTGGGTACTGCTGGGCTGCGAACGTGGGGATGATACGTAGGTGGGTGATGGAGGGGGAGGGGGCGGCATGGAAGAGGTTGGAGGCGGCGTCTGTGTGGGCACGAGCCTAGAGGCGCTGGTGATGGTGCCGCTGCCGCTCCCCCCGGCAAGGTATACTACGAGTCCGGTGGTGGTGGCTACCCTCAAAAGATGGGGGCAGTGGAGGCGGCATAGGGGGGAGGTGAAGGCTTCACTTTGGTCCCCGCTATGGGGGAACCACCGGTTTGTACCAGGGAGGATGGATGGAGGGTTTTCGAGCTGGCACAGGGCAGGTATCAGGCGGATGGGGGACCTCCTTCTCGGTGGGAGGTTTGCAACCTTAGAGGAGTTGGAGGGGAGGTGGGGTCTACCCTCAGGGAATATCTTCAGGTATATGCAGATTAGGGTGTTTGTTAGGCGGCAGGTGGCGGAGTTTCCACTGTTGCCGCCAAGGGGGGTTCAGGACAGGGTGCTCTCGGAGACGTGGGTTGGAGAGGGGAGGATCTCGGCAATCTACCAAGTGATGCAGGAAGGGGAGGAGGCCTCGGTGGAAGAGCTGAAAGATGTGGGAGGAGGAGCTGGGAGAGGAGATTGACGAGGGGACGTGGGCAGATGCTTTGGGGAGGTTAGATTCCTCCTCTTGCGCACGGCTTGGTCTAATCCACCTAAAGGTGCTGCATAGGGCGCATATGACTGGGACCAGGCTGAGCCGGTTCTTTGGGGGAGAGGACAGGTGTGGCAGGTGTTTGGGGAGCCCAGCAAACCACACCCACATGTTCTCGGCGTGTTCTGCATTGGAGGGCTTTTGGAGGGGTGTTGCGGGGACGTTGTCAAGGGTGGTTGGCTCCAGGGTGGAGCCGGGCTGCGGGCTTGCAATTTTCAGGGTAGCATTGGAGCCGGGAACGCAGGAGGTGAAAGAGGCCGGTATTCTGGCCTTTGCGCCCCTGGTAGCCCGGCGCAGGATTCTTTTACAGTGGAAGGATGTGAAGCCCCCAAGCGCGGAATCCTGGATCAACAACATGGCCGGGTTCATCAAAATGGTTACTGTTTTTCTTTGTTTTGTTGGTTAAAATTTGAATAAAAATTACTTTTAAAAACAAAAAATAATTGGGGAGACAAGCACATCAGTGCAAATTACTCTGTTTTATGTTTAGTGATCCCTCCGCCTACTCACTGTCACATCACAATAACGTCCCTGGATCCCAAGACTAAGAGAGACACTCTGGGAGGAATGCAGAGCTGGGAATAGTCCATGGAGTAACTCAAGGTGTCAGAACTGAAATAACCCGGAGTTAGAAAGGAGAAAAGTTCCCAAAATGCAGCAGTCTGTATCAGAACATCAATTAATCTCCTCTTATCCTGAAGAAATGAAGGTCTCGACTGTGTGCATGAAACAATATTAGTTCACTTGACATTTATCCAGAGGATTTTCAACCCCAACCCAGTAATAGGGATTATTATCAGAAAAGTTCCCAAAATGCAGCAGTCTGTATCAGAACATCAGTTAATCTCCTCTTATCCTGAAGAAATGAAGGTCCCGACTGTGTGTCTGAAACAATATTAGTTCACTTGACATTTATCCAGAGGATTTTCAACCCAACCCAGTAATAGGGATTATTATCAGAAATAAACTCCCAACAATCAGAATGCTGAAGGTTCAGTCCGGGATGTGATTAACAGCAGCAATAACTGCAGAATCCAACCCCTGCGGTCTCCCCTTGCTGTGGCTGCGTTGGTGTGCCAGCAGGTGGAATGAGCGAGTATATCTCTTCCCACACTCGGAGCAAGTGAACGGCCTCTCCCCAGTGTGAATCCGCTGGTGACTCAGTAAGTAGGCTGCACAAACGAATCCCTTCCCACATTCGGAGCAAATGAAGGGTTTATCCACAGTGTGAGTGCGTTGGTGTGTCAGCAGGTGGAATGAGCGAGTGAATCTCTTCCCACACTCCGAGCAGGTGAACGGCCTCTCCCCAGTGTGAACCCGCTGGTGTGTCAGTAAATTAGATCTACAAGTGAATCCATTTCCACAGTCAGAGCAGATAAATGGTTTATCCCCAGTGTGAACTTGCTGGTGTGTCAGCAGATGGGATGACTGAGTGAATCCCTTCCCACACTTGGAGCAGGTAAATGGTTTATCCCCGGTGTGAACCCGCTGGTGTGCCAGCAGGTGGAATGAGCGAGTGAATCCCTTCCCACAGTCAGAGCAGGAGAATGGCCTCTCCCCAGTGTGAATCCGCTGGTGACTCAGTAAGTAGGCTGTACAAACGAATCCCTTCCCACATTCGGAGCAAATGAAGGGTTTATCCACAGTGTGAGTGCGCTGGTGTGTCAGCAGGTTGGATGAGACACTGAATCCCTTCCCACACTTTAAGCAGGTGAACGGTTTCTCCCCAGTGTGAACCCGCTGGTGCATCACCAGGTGGGATGAGCAAGTGAATCCCTTCCCACAGTCAGTGCAGGTGAACGGCCTCTCCCCAGTGTGAATCTGCTGGTGTCTCAGCAGAACATTTGTGAATTTAAAACTCTTCCCACATTCAGAGCATTGGAAAGGTTTCTTATCCGAGTGAACAAGTTGGTGTGATCTGAGGCTGGTTAAAGAAATGAATCCTTTTCCACATAAGGAGCAGGTGAATGGCCTCTCCCCAGTGTGAACTCGCTGGTGTTTCTGGAGGCTGGAAGACTGAGTGAACCCCTTCCCACACACAGAGCAGGTGAATGGTCTCTCCCCGGTGTGAGTGTGTTCATGTTCAATGAGTGTCTGTGATCGTTTAAACAGCTTCCCACAGTGAGAGCAGCTGAACTGCCCCTCAGTGCGAACAACCTGGTGCTTGACCAGGTCCTCTGAGCTTTTAGAGTTGTTATCACAGTCTGACTGGTTAAACAGCCCCTCATCAATGTGAACTTGCTGGTGGGTCCGCAGGTGGGATGACTGAATGAATCCCTTCCCACACGTGGAGCAGGTGAACGGCTTCTCTCCAGTGTGACTGCGTCGATGCATTTCCAGCAGGGATGGGTAATTAAATCCCTTCCCACAGTCCCCACATTTCCACGGTTTTTCCATGGTGTTCATGTCCTTGTCTCTCCAGGTTGGATGATCAGTTGAAGCTTCGTCCACACACAGAACACGTGTACGGTTTCTTTCCGCTGTGAATGGGGTGATGTTTTTTCAGGCTGTGTAACTGGTTAAAGCTCTTTCCACAGTCAGTTCACTGGATCACTCTCACTCAGGTGTGTGTGGGTCTCGGGGCTTTTCCAGTCACACTGATGTTTGAAATCTTTTCCCACGGACAGAACAGACAAACATTTCTCCTTCCACATTCAAAGACCGATGATATTCAGGTCCTGATGAATTGAGTGACTCTGTCAGATCTCAATGTGATGTTTGGTTTGAGTTTCCCATCTGCAAATCAACGTCCTCTTGTACCTTGTAAAAGACATTGACAGTGTCAGGATTACCATTAGTACAGGATAGGAATTCCAAACAGACAATTTCAGTTTCTATGGATTTTTTCTCTCTCGTTTCCTAAACTTGTGCTTCTCAACTAAACCAGAAAGTTGGGCAGCACAGTGGCGCAGTGGGTGAGCCCTGCTGCCTCACGGCACCAAGGTCCCAGGTTCGATCCCAGCTCTGGGTCACTGTCCATGTGGAGTTTGCACATTCTCTCCTTGTTTGCGTGGGTTTTGTGCCCACAACCCAAAGATGTGCAGGGTAGCTGGATTGGCCACGCTAAATTGCCCCTTAATTGGAAAAAATGAATTGGGTACACTAAATTTATTTAAAAATCTAAACCAGAATGTTGTTTCCAGTGTTTATGAGACATTCTGCACCCTAAGGTATCCACCAGTGTGGAAGGTCTCAAGTGTTCTGGCAGACACCACACGCTCCCTTTCCAGGACCATCCGGGCACAGAAAAGGGGCCGACAGCCAGAGTTACCCCTGCCACTCTGTAAATTGCTGTTTTAACCAGGCCCAAGAGCAGGTCCAGGAGCAGATCCTCTGACTTACCCAGTCCCCTCCACACTAGGCAGACAGGGATTAGGAGTGTGGGGTCGAAGTGCAAACAAAGTGGAGAAGTAGTTCCTTCAGGTGACTATACGGAGATTCTAACCTCTCACTGAATATAAATATATGGCCCAAAGACTCCTGGAGGCCCCGTACATCAGAGTTGTTTAAAAACTTGTTGCCCATTGTTAAACATGCCGGACAAAAGGACCCGGTGATAACTGAAACCCTGAAGCTCCGCCTACTCACTGTGACGTCATGCGGCGCATGCGCTCTATGCTGACCTAAAATGATGACCTTTAACCGGAATCTGGTTGTGGGGAAAAAAGACTCGGAGCTGGAAACGCGGGACCTGCAGAGTCTCATTCGGGGTTTGAGGCTCTCACCAGTTCTTTAGAAACCCTCCCTATCCAGATCCGGCTCCATCGCTCCTTCAAAGTTTCCGAATCCTTCCCTGATGCAGAGACGACAAAACAACACCACCCCCCCTTGACCATTACTCACAGTGCGCGTGCTCCCATACTGGGCGCTACTGCGCATGCTCCCATACTGATGGTCCTCTGGTGTCAATAGGGGACATTCACTACTGGGGGGAGTGCTGGGTAAATACACCAACATCGAATACCCTAATTAGAGACTCGTGATTTTTTCCTGCGATGTGGATATTGGGGGAGAATCGAGAAATTAATAAAACTAGGAACCAGGTTATACAGAAATCCATGTCCACAGACCCTTCATGGGCATCACAAGTGTTCACAGTGCAGGTTCGATTCCCCGCTGGGTCACTGTCTGTGCGGAGTTTGCGCGTTCTCCCTGTATCTGCGTGGGTTTCCTCCGGGTGCTCCGTTTCCTCCCACAGTCCAAAGACGTGCAGGTTAGGTGGATTGGCCATGATAAACTGCCCTTAGTGACCAAAAAGGTTGGGAGAGGTTATTGGGTTACAGTAATAGGGGGGAAGTGAGGGCTTAAGTGAGTCAGTGCAGACTCGATGGGCTGAATGGCCTCCTATGGTTATCCATCAGAAAGATGAAGTAGGAATTGAGGGAGAATTTCAAATTCCCAAACGTTTTCCAAGACAGCAGCTCCAGTCAAATGTAAACTCAGAGGGTGGGGTGACTGAGTTAAGTATTTGAGTTAAATATTTCAGTGAAGCATTTTGGTGCCACAGTGGTTAGCATTGTTGCCTCACAGTGGTTAGCATTGTTGCCTCACAGTGGTTAGCATTGTTGCCTCACAGTGGTGAGCATTGTTGTCTCACACAGGTTAGCATTGTTGCCTCACAGTGGTTAGCATTGTTGCCTCACAGTGGTTAGCATTGTTGCCTCACAGTGGTGAGCATTGTTGTCTCACACAGGTTGGCATTGTTGCCTCACAGTGGTTGGCATTCTTGCCTCACAGTGGTTAGTATTCTTGTCTCACAGTGATTAGCACTGTTGCCTCACAGTGCCAGAGACTCAAATTCAATTCCGGCCTTGGTTGACTGTGTGGAGATCGCACTTTCTCCCCATGTCTGTGTGTTTTTCCTCTGGGTGCTCCGGTTTGCTCCCACAGTCCAAAGATGTGCAGGTTAGGTGGATTGGCAATGCTAAATTGCCCCTTAATATCCACAGATGTTGGGTGGTACAGTGCTTAGCACTGTTGCCTCACAGCAGTAGAGACTCGAGTTCAATTCTGGCCTTAGGTGACTGTGTGGAGATCGCACTTTCTCTCTGTGTCTGCGTGGGTTTCCTCTGGGTTCTCCGGTTTTCTCCCACCAATGCAGGTTCGGTGGATTCGCTATGCTAAATTGCCCCTTAGTGTCCTGCCTTCTCCCCATTATCCCTGAACCCTTATTAATCAAGAAATCCACTTTTCGGGTGATATGGTGGCCCAGTGGCTTCACGGTGCCAAGGACTCAGGTTTGATCCTGGCCCCAGGTTACTGTCCATGTGGAGTTTGCACATTCTCCCAGTGTCTGCGCGGGTTTCACCCCCACAACCCATCTTTGTGCAGGGGTGGTGGATTGGTCATGCTAAATTTCCCCTTAATTGGAGAACATTAGGAAAAAGAGATATCCTCTTATTAATCAAGAACACCAGTTTTGTGCTTGAGGTGCTGTTACCTACAGGGCTACAGTTCTTTCCGAGAACACGAGAACCAGGAGTAGGCAATTTAGCCTCTCGAGAGGGCTCTCCCATTCAATACGATCATGGCTGATCTTATCATGGCCTCATCTCCGCTGTCCTCCCTTTCACCATAACCCATCAATCCATCTCCACTGTCCTCCCTTCCACCATAACCCGTCAATCCATCTCCACTGTCCTCCCTTTCACCATAACCCGTCAATCCATCCCCACTGTCCTCCCTTTCACCATAACCCGTCCATCCATCTCCACTGTCCTGCCTGTTCACCATAACCCATCAATCCATCTCCACTGTCTTCCCTTTCACCATAACCCGTCAATCCATCTCCACTGTCCTGCCCTTTCACCATAACATGTAAATCCATCTCCACTGTCCTGCCCTTTCACCATAACCCGTCCATCCATCTCCACTGTCCTGCCCTTTCACCATAACATGTAAATCCATCTCCACTGTCCTGCACTTTCACCATAACCCGTCTATCCATTACTAATTAAAAATTTGGAGGGCCACACGATGGCGCAGTGGTTAGCACTGCTGCTTCACTGCGCCGAGGACCTGGGTTTAGTCCCAGCCCAGGGTCACTGTCCATGTGGAGTTTGCACATTCTCCCCATCTCTGTGTGGGTCTCACCCTCACAACCCAAAACTGTGCAGGGTAGGTGGACTGGTCATGGTAAATTGCCCCTTAATTGGGAATTTAAAAAAAAATCTGTCCACCTCCTCCTTAAATTTATTGACTGTCCCAGCACCCACCACACTCTTCAGTAGCGAAGTCCACAGATTTATGATGACCCTTTGAGAAGTAGTTTCTCCTCATTTGGGCAGCACGGTAGCATTGTGGATAGCACAATTGCTTCACAGCTCCAGGGTCCCAGGTTCGATTCTGGCTTGGGTCACTGTCTGTGCGGAGTCTGAACATCCTCCCCGTGTGTACGTGGGTTTCCTCCAGGTGCTCCGGTTTCCCCCTACAGTCCAAAGACGTGCAGGTTAGGTGGATTGGACATGATAAGTTTCCCTTACAGTCCAAAATTGTCCTTAGTGTTGGGTGGGTTACTGGGTTATGGGGATAGGGTGGAGGTCCTTAGGTAGGGTGCTCTCTCCAGGAGCCGGTGCAGACTCGATGGGCCGAATGGCCTCCTTCTGCAATGTAAATTCCATCTCTATTCTATCTCTATTTGAAATTTGCTATCCCTATCTTGAGACAATGACCTCTCGTTCTACAATGCCCCACAAGAGGAAGCATCCGCTCCACGTCTAATTTATCCATACCTTTTATCAGGTACCTGCTGCTATTGTCTCTTTTGATGGTGGAGGTCATGGGTTTGTAAGGTGCTAAGGAGCCTTGGTGAATTACTATAGGGCAACTTGTAGACAGTACACATGGCTGTCATTGTTCGTCAATTGTGGAGGGATTGAATATTTGTGGATGGGGTGCCAATCAAATGGGCTTGTTTGTCCTGGATGGTGTGGCCTTGCGGAGCCAGGAGGTGAATTACTCACCGCAGGATTCCTCGCCTCTGAGCTGCTCTGGTAGCCACAGTATTTATATATTTGTATTGTTTTATTCATTTACAGGATATGGATGTCGCTAGTTGGGCCAGCATTTATTGCCCATCCCGAGTTGGCCTTCAGAAGATGGTGGTGAGTTGCCTTCTTCAACCTCTAGTCCAGTTCAGTTTCTGTTCAATGGTAACCACAAGGATGTTGATAGTATGGGACTCAATGATGGTAATGCCTTTAAATGTTTAGGGGTGATCATAAGTTCCTCTCTTGTTGGAGATGGTCATTGCCTGGCAATTGCGTAGCATGAATGTTCCTTGCCACTTGTCAGCTCAAGCCCGGATATTGCCCAGGTTGCTGCATTTGGACATGAACTGCTTCAGTGTCTGAGGAGTCGTGAGTGGTGCCGTAACATCCCCACTTCTGACCTTATGATGGAAGGAGGTCATTCATGAAGCAGCTGAAGATGGTTAGACCTTGGACAGGACCCCGAGGAGCCCCTGCAGTGATGTCCTGAAGCTGAGATGATTGACCTCCAACAGCCATCTTTCTTTGTGCCAGGTGTGACTCCAACCAGCGGACAGTTTACCCGATTCCCATTGACAGTAATTTTGCTGGGACTCCCTGATGCCACACTTGGTCAAATACTGCCGTGGTATCAATAAGTCACTCTCAGATCACATCTGGAGTTGAGCTCTTTTGTCTATGTTTGAACCAAGGACATAATGAGATCAGGAGCTGAGTGACCCTGCCAGAACGCAACCTGGCATCAATGAGCAGGTTATTGCTGAGCACGTGCCACTTGATAGCACTGTTGATGATCCCTCCATCACTTTACTGATGATTGAGAGAAGACTGATGAGGCAGTAATGGGCTGGGTTTGACCTGCTCTTTGTGTACAGGACATACCTGGATAATTTTCCACACTGCTGGATAATCAGTAATTTACTAAGATTCACGATTACTTCCTTTCATTCGTACACCATGTCTACATTAATTAACCAAGGACCGTATTAAACAGCTTCATCAACTCCCCTTGTCATAATAAATCAATTTTGTACATTTACCCCCTGGTATTATTGATGCTACACTCTGTTTAAAATTGCACCATTTATATACAGCCTCACCTCCATCTTCCTTCCAAAATCTACCATTTATTGTGCCTTGATGTCAATAACAGTCACTTTCAGATCTTTCTCTTTTTACAACTGATTTAAAGCTGTAGATTTTGCTCCAAAGATTACATTGGAATTGATATTCAAAGTTAACTATTTTACTGCAGAAACAGCTTCAGCTGGGAGTCTGAATGAAGAGGAACGATCCCAGACAGCGGATATCCCAGGTTCACTGCAGGCCCGACAGCTCAATCAGCTCCACTCTCAGCTCAGGAGAGCTCAGCAGCTCCACACACTGTCCACAAGGGAAAGCTCCTGGTCCAGTGGGACCAACATTCATGTTTTAACTGACACCATCAATAATACTGTTGATTGTGATCATTCTGGTGGCTTTAGTTTGTTATCTACAGTTTATAATCAAGAAATTAGGAAAACAAGCTCACAGCTTAGAAATAACTGGGTTAGTCAGAAATCAGTTGTGAGCAGTCAATAAGCATATTCCCTTCTCCAGGTAAGACATCATTGTCCAATAGTGTTATAAAATCTTAAGAAATGTATTGTGAAGAAAGTTTCCTGACTTGACAAACACAGGACAGTGACGGCCTGTTATCTCTGCCAAGGACATGTCTCCAGCACAGAACCTGAATCAAGATAAACTTGACCATTTGGGGAGGATCTCAGGACCCATATGTAAAGCAGACACCTGGGTAAAGGTTAAACAGGATGTCCGAGCAAGAAATGAGCCAGAATGAAAAGCCACACCGAGCTCCTCAGAAAACGATCACAGGACACAACCGACAGAATACCCTTCGTCGTCCAGTATTTCCCTGGAGTGGAGAAACTACGACATCTCCTTCGGAGCATTCAACATGTCAACGTTCAACAAGTGCACCCAACTCCAGCTCCTCGAGAGCCGCATTAGGGACCTGGAGCTGGAGCTGGATGAACTTCGGATCATTCGGGAGGCGGAGGAGATTATTGAGAGGAGTTATAGGGAGGTAGTCACACCTCAGGTAAAAGAAGAAAGTAGATGGGTTACCGTCAGGGGAGGCAGAGGGAACCGGCAGGCAGTGCAGGGATCCCCTGTGGTCGTTCCCCTCTATAACAAGTATACCGTTTTGGATACTGTTGCGGGGGACGACTTACCAGGGGTAAGCAATAGGGCGCAGGTCTCTGGCACAGAGACTGTCCCTGTTGCTCAGAAGGGAAGGGAGAAGAGGAACAGAGCACTTGTCATTGGGGACTCCATAGTTAGAGGAACAGACAGGAGGTTCTGTGGGAACGAAAGAGACTCACGGTTGGTGTGTTGCCTCCCAGGTGCCAGGGTTCGTGATGTCTCTGATCGTGTTTTTGGGATCCTTAAGGGGGAGGGGGAGCAGCCCCAAGTCGTGGTCCACATAGGTACCAACGACATAGGTAGGAAGAGAGATGGGGATTTGAGACAGAAATTCAGGGAGCTAGGGTGGAAGCTGAGAGCTAGAACAAACAGAGTTGTTATCTCTGGGTTGTTACCCGTGCCACGTGCCAGCGAAGTAAGAAATAAGGAGAGAGAGGAGTTGAACACGTGGCTACAGGGATGGTGCAGGAGGGAGGGTTTTGGTTTCCTGGATAATTGGGGCTCATTCTGGGGTAGGTGGGACCTCTACAAACAGGATGGTCTTCACCTGAACCAGAGGGGTACCAATATCCTGGGAGGGAGATTTGCTAGTGCTCTTCGGGGGGGTTTAAACTAATTCAGCAGGGGGATGGGAACCTAAATTGTAGACCCAGTGTACAGGATGTTGAGAGTAGTGAGGTCAGGGATAGGGTTAAAAGTTCGAAAGAGGGCACCGGCAAGCAGGATGCTGGTTTGAAGTGTGTCTACTTCAACGCCAGGAGCATCCGGAATAAGGTGGGTGAGCTTGCAGCATGGGTTGGTACCTGGGATCTCGATGTTGTGGCGATTTCGGAGACATGGGTAGAGCAGGGACAGGAATGGTTGTTGCAGGTTCCAGGATTTAGATGTTTCTGTAAGAACAGAGAAGATGGTAAAAGAGGGGGGGGTGTGGCATTGTTAATCAAGGAAAGTATTACGGCGGTAGAAAGGACGCTTGAGGACTCGTCTACTGAGGCAGTATGGGCCGAGGTTAGGAACAGTAGAGGAGAGGTCACCCTGTTGGGAGTTGTCTATAGACCTCCGAATAGTCCCAGAGATGTAGAGGAAAGGATTGCAAAGATGATTCTTGACAGGAGCGAGAGTAACAGGGTAGTTGTTATGGGGGACTTTAACTTTCCAAATATTGACTGGAAATACTATAGTTCGAGTACTATAGATGGGTCAGTTTTTGTGCAGAGTGTGCAGGAGGGTTTTCTGACACAGTATGTAGACAGGCCAACAAGGGGCGAGGCCACATTGGATTTGGTACTGGGTAATGAACCCGGCCAGGTGTTAGATTTAGATGTAGGTGAGCACTTTGGTGATAGTGATCACAACTCGGTTATGTTTACTTTAGCAATGGGCAGGGATAGGTATATACCGCAAGGCAAGAATTATAGCTGGGGGAAAGGCAATTATGATGCTATTCGGCAAGATTTAGGAGGTATAGGATGGGGAAGGAAACTGCAGGGGATGGGTACAATCGAAATGTGGAGCTTTTTCAAGGAACAGCTACTGCGTGTCCTTGATAAGTATGTACCTGTCAGGCAGGGAGGAAGTTGTCGAGCAAGGGAGCCGTGGTTTACTAAGGAAGTTGAAGCACTTGTCAAGAGGAAGAAGAAGGCTTATGTTAGGATGAGACATGAAGGCTCAGTTAGGGCACTTGAGAGTTACAAGTTAGCCAGGAAGGACCTAAAGGGAGAGTTAAGAAGAGCGAGGAGAGGACACGAAAAGTCGTTGGCGGATAGGATCAAGGAAAACCCTAAGGCTTTCTATAGGTATATCAGGAACAAAAGAATGACTCGAGTAAGATTAGGGCCAATCAAGGATAGTAGTGGAAAGTTGTGTGTGGAATCAGAGGAGATAGGGGAAGCATTAAATGGATATTTTTCGTCAGTGTTTACACTGGAGAAAGACAATGTTGTCGAGGAGAACACTCAGGTTCAGTCGACCAGGCTAGATGGAATTGAGGTTCAAAAGGAGGAGGTGTTAGCAATTTTAGAAAATGTCAAAATAGACAAGTCCCCTGGGCCAGATGGGATTTATCCTAGGATTCTCTGGGAAGCCAGGGAGGAGATTGCTGAGCCTTTGTCCTTGATCTTTATGTCGTCTTTGTCGACAGGAATAGTGCCGGAAGACTGGAGGATAGCAAATATTGTCCCCTTGTTCAAGAAGGGGAGTAGAGACAACCCTGGTAATTATAGACCTGTGAGCCTTACTTCGGTTGTGGGTAAAATGTTGGAAAAGGTTATAAGAGATAGGGTTTATAATCATCTTGAAAAGAACAAGTTGATTAGCGATACTCAACACGGTTTTGTGAAGGGTAGGTCATGTCTCACAAACCTTATTGAGTTTTTTGAGAAGGTGACCAAACAGGTGGATCAGGGTAAAGCTGTTGATGTGGTGTATATGGATTTCAGTAAGGCGTTTGATAAGGTTCCCCACGGTAGGCTATTGCAGAAAATAAGGAAGTATGGAATTGAAGGTGATTTAGCGGTTTGGATCAGTAATTGGCTAGCTGAAAGAAGACAGAGGGTGGTGGTTGATGGCAAATGTTCATCCTGGAGTTCAGTTACTAGTGGTGTACCGCAAGGATCTGTTTTGGGGCCACTGCTGTTTGTCATTTTTATAAATGACCTGGAAGAGGGTGTAGAAGGATGGGTTAGTAAATTTGCAGATGACACGAAGGTCGGTGGAGTTGTGGATAGTGCTGAAGGATGTTATAGGATACAGAGGGACATAGATAAGCTGCAGAGCTGGGCTGAGAGGTGGCAGATGGAGTTTAATGCGGAAAAGTGTGAGGTGGTTCACTTTGGAAGGAGTAACAGGAATGCAGAGTACTGGGCTAATGGCAAGATTCTTGGTAGTGTAGATGAACAGAGAGATCTCGGCATCCAGGTACATAAATCCCTGAAAGTTGCCACCCAGGTTAATAGGGCTGTTAAGAAGGCATATGGTGTGCTAGCCTTTATAAGCAGGGGGATTGAGTTTCGGAACCACAAGGTCATGCTGCAGCTGTACATAACTCTGGTGCGGCCACACCTGGAGTACTGCGTGCAGTTCTGGTCACCACATTATAGGAAGGATGTGGAAGCTTTGGAAAGGGTTCAGAGGAGATTTACTAGGATGTTGCCTGGTATGGAGGGAAGGTCTTATGAGGAAAGGCTCAGGGAATTGAGGTTGTTTTCGTTAGAGAGGAGAAGGCTGAGAGGTGACTTAATAGAGACATATAAGATAGTCAGAGGGTTAGATAGGGTGGACAGTGAGAGTCTTTTTCCTCGGATGGTGATGACCAACACGAGGGGACATAGCTTTAAATTGAGGGGTGAGAGATATAGGACAGATGTCAGAGGCAGTTTCTTTACTCAGAGAGTAGTAGGGGTGTGGAACGCCCTGCCTGCAATAGTAGTAGACTCGCCAACTTTAAGGGTATTTAAGTGGTCACTGGATAGACATATGGATGAAAATAGAATAGTGTAGGTCAGATAGGCTTCAGATGGCTTCACAGGTCGGCGCAACATCGAGGGCCGAAGGGCCCGTACTGCGCTGTAGTGTTCTATGTTCTATGTTCTAACGATGACGAAGAACATCACGGCAAGGCCATCCCCACACCCCCACTACTTGCCTTCAAACAACTGCCTAACCTCAAACAGACCATTGTTCGCAGCAAAAAGCCTTCAGGAGAACAGTGACACCACACAACCTGCCACGGCAATGTCTGCAAGACACGCCGGATCATCAACATGGATACCACCATTATGCGCGAGAACACCACCCACCAGGTACACAGTACATGCTCATGCAACTCGGCCAACGCCATCTACCTCATACGCTGCAGGAAAAGATGTCCTGAAGCGTGTTACATTGGCGAGACATGCAGACGCTGCAACAACGGATGAACAGACATCATGTGACAATCGCCAGGCAGGAATGTTCCCTTCCAGTCGGGGAATACTTCAGCAGTCAAGGACATTCAGCCTCTGATCTTTGGGTAAGCGCTCTCCCAGGCGGCCTTCAAGACACACAACGCAGAATCAGGTAACCAAGTTCCGCACGCACGAGGAAGGGCTCAACCAGGACTTCGGGTTCACGTCACATTACGTGTGACCCCCCCACAATACTGCCCGGATTTGCAGAATCTTATTAACTGTCCAGGCTTGAGACAATTGACACCTTGAATCATCAAATTTACAGTGCAGAAGGAGGCCATTCGGCCCAACAAGTCTGCACCGGCTCTTGGAAAGAGCATCCTACCCAAGCCCCCACCTCCACTCCAGCCCCATAACCCAGCAACCCCACCAAACCTTTTTTGGGTACTAATGGCAATTTAGCATGGCCAATCCACCTAATCTTTGGACTGTGGGAGGAAATCGGAGTGTACGGAGGAAACCCACACACACATGGGGAGAATGTGGAGACTCCACACAGTGACCCAAGCCAGGAATCGAACCCAGGACCTTGGAGCAGTGAAGCAACTATGCTAACCACTGTGCTACTGTGCTGCCCCAATTACCTGTGATTATCCCTCTTTACCCTCAATTACCTGTGATTATCCCTCTTTACCCTCGATTACCTGTGATTATCCCTCATTCCAGTCACATTGTTTGTACCTGTAAAGACTCGCAGTCCAACCATTCTTCACATTCCAATCTGTAATTACCTCGCAATTGTGACTCTGCCGATATATACTGTGGAGTTGCCGGTGTTGGACTGGGGTGAGCACAGTAAGAAGTCTGACAACACCAGGTTAAAGTCCAACAGGTTTGTTTCGAATCACTAGCTTTCGGAGCCCAACTCCTTCCTATATATCCTGTGTTTGTGAACCTGCCTCCACTGATGAAGGAGCAGCGCTCTGAAAGCTTGTGATTTCAAATAAACCTGATGTTGTGAGACTTCTTAAAGTGCCCGGAGAACCACTCTCCCGGCTATTCGTCTCGAAGAAGCTTCAGAGCCTCATGAGAATTCATGGATCATATAATCTACAGTGCAGGAAGAAATCATTCGGCCCATCGAGTCTGCACCGTCCCTTGGGAAGAGCACCCTTGGAAAGCCCACACCTCCACCCCATCCGCGTAACTCGGTAACCACACCTAACCTTTTTGGACACTAAGGACAATTTAGCATGGCCAATCCACCTAACGTACGCATCTTTGGATACGGCAGGAAACCAAAGCACCCGGAGTAAACCCACGCAGACACGGGAGGATGTGCGGACTCCGCATATACAGTCATCCAAGCAGGAATCAAACCTGGGACTCTGGCGCTGAGAAGCAGCTGTATTAGCAACGGTGCTACCGTGGATCCCAGTAATGATTTGTTTCTAAAAACGCTTCACTCCAACTAAAGGGACAGCTCAACATAAAACAGGCCTGCAGTATATTAGGGCTGGTTTAGCACACTGGGCTAAATCACTGGCTTTTAAAGCAGACCAAGGCAGGCCAGAAGCACGGTTCAATTCCCCGTACCAGCCTCCCCGAACAGGCGCCGGAATGTGGCGACTGGGGGCTTTTCACAGCAACTTCATTAAAGCCTACTCGTGACAATAAGCGATTTTCATTTCATTTTCATATTCAGATTGTAGTACACATTCCATTTTCATAATTACAGCTTCAACTTGATCTGTACCTAATTTCTGTGTTTGTGTCATTGAGTGTGAAAGAGACGAGAGACTTGAGATGTTCAAACATCCGGGGAAACAGTGTGATAGTAAATAACCTTCTTTCCTTATAAAAATCACCAGAAAGCCTGCTTCTGAAATATAACATAGAACAGTACAGCACAGTACAGGCCCTTCAGCCCACAATGTTGTGCTGACCATTTATCCTAATCAAAGATCACCCTAACCTACACCCTTTCAATTTACTGCTGTCCATGTGCCTGTCCAAGAGTTGCTTAAATGTCCCTAATGACTCTGACTCCACCACCTCCGCTGGCCGTGCATTCCACGCACCCACCACTCTTTCTGTAAATAACCTACCTCTGACATCTCCCCTATACCTTCCTCCAATCACTTTAAAATTGTCCCCTTGTGACAGCCATTTCCTGGGGAAAGGTCTCTGGCTATCCACTCTATCCATGCCTCTCATCACCTTGTACACCTTGATCAAGTCACCTCTCTTCCTTCTTCGCTCCAGTGAGAAAAACCCGAGCTCCCTCAACCTTTCTTCATAATACATGTCCTCCATTCCATGCAGCATCCTGGTAAATCGCCTCTGTACCCTCTCCAAAGCATCCACATCCTTCCTATAATGAGGCGACCGGAACTGGAGACAATATTCCAAGTATGGTCTAACTAGGGTTTTATAAAGCTGCAGCAAAACCTCGTGGCTCTTAATCCCCCTGTTAACGAAAGCCAACATGCCATACGCCTTCTTAACAACCCTATCAACCTGTGTGGCAACTTTGAGGGATCTGATCTGTGTACGTGGACCCCAAGATCCCTCTGTTCCTCCATACTTTCAAGAATCCTGCCTTGAACCCTGTATTCAGCATTCATATTCGACCTCCCAAAATGTATCACTTCACATTTATCAAGGTTGAACTCCAGCTGCCACTTCTCAGCCCAGCTCTGCATCCTGTCAATGTCCTGTTGTAACCTACAACTACCTTCAACACTGTCTTCAACACTATCTACAACTCCCCCAACCTTCGTGTCATCGGCAAACTTACTAACCCACCCTTCCACTTCCTCATCCAAGTCATTTATAAAAACCACAAGGAGCAGAGGTCCCAAAACAGATCCCTGCGGGACACCGCTGGTCACCGACCTCCGGGCGGAATACTTTCCATCCACTACCACTCACCGTCTTCTTTCGGCCAGCCAATTCTGTATCCACACATCCAAATTTCCCTGTATCCCATGCCCCCTAACTTTCTGAATGAGCCTACCATGGGGAGCCTACCATCCCGTAACAGCCTCCCCGAACAGGCGCCAGAATGTGGCAACTAGGGGCTTTTCACAGTAACTTCACTGAAGCCTACTCATGACAATAAGCAATTTTCATTTCATTTTTCATTTCAAATGCCTTAGTGAAATCCATCCACTGCCCAACCTTCATCAATGTGTCGCGTCACATTCTCAAAGAATTCACTGAGGCTTGGGAGGCATGACCTGCCCCTCACAAAGCCATAATGACTATCTTTAATTAAACTATGTTTTTCTAAATAATCATAAATCCTATCTCTCAGAATCCTTTCCAATATTTTGCTCACCACAGACGTACGAATGATGGGCCTGTAATTCCCAGGGATATCCCTATTCCCTTTCTTGAACAGGGGAACAACATTCGCCTCCCTCCAATCATCCAATACTACTCCAGTGGAGAGTGAGGATGCAAAGATCATCACCAACGATGCAGCAATCTCCTCCGTCGCTTCCCATTGTAATCTTGGGTATTTCCCATCAGGCCCAGGGGACTTATCTATCCTGATGCTTTTCAAAATTTTCAGACATCCTCCTTCTTAATATCATCCTGTTCGAGTCTATTAACCTGGTTCACACCGTTCTCATGAGCAATAAGGTCCCTCTCTCTAGTGAATACTGAAGCAAAATATTCATTTAGGGCCTCCCCCATATCCTCAGACTCTAGGCACAAGTTCCCTCCACTATCGCTGATCGGCCCTACTCTCACTCTGTTCATCCTCTTATTTCTCCCATAAGTGTAGAACGCCTTAGGGTTTTCCCTAATCCTTCCCGCCAGGGCTTTTTCATACCCCCTTCTAGCTCCCGTAAATCCATTTTTGAGTTCCTTCATGGCTACCTTGTAACCCTCTAGAGTCAGATCCTTGCTTCCTCATCCTTACATAAGCTTCCTTCTTTCTCTTGACTAGAAGTTCCACTTCTCTTGTCATCCAAGGCTCCTTCACCTTACCATTCCTTCCTCGTCTCAGTGGGACAAAACTATTCAGCACTCGCAGCAAGTGCTCCTTAAACAACCCCCATATTACTGTTGTGCATTTCCCCAAGAACAATTGTTCCCACTTTATGCTCCTCAGCTCCTGTCTAATAGCAGTATAATTTCCCCTCCCCCAATTAAATACCTTCCCATACTGTCTGTTCCTATCCCTCTCCATGACTATGGTAAAGGTCAAGGAGTTGTGGTCACTGTCACCAAAATGCTCACACACCGAGACATCTGACACCTGGCTGGTTTGTTACCAAGTCCAATATGGCCACCCCCCTAGTTGGCCGATCTACATATTGAGTCAGGAATCCTTCATGGACACACCTGACAAAATCTGCTCCACCCAAACCATTTGCACTGAGGAGGTTCCAGTCAATATTAGGGAAGTTGAAGTCACCCATGACAACAACGCTGTTACTTCTGCACTTTTCCATGATCTGCCACCCAATCTGTTCCTCTATCTCTTTGCTGCTATTGGGGGTCCATAGAAAACTCCCAACAAAGTGACTGTTCCTTTCTTGCTTCTGACTTCCACCCAAACTGACTCAGTGGCCAAACCCTCCTCAACTACCTCTTTTCCTGCAGCTGTGATGCACTCCCTAATGAACAGTGCCACTCCCCCTCCTCTTTTACCTCCCTCCCTATTCTTTTGAAAACATCTAA
Organism: Scyliorhinus canicula; assembly: GCF_902713615.1. Lineage (NCBI taxonomy): Eukaryota > Metazoa > Chordata > Chondrichthyes > Carcharhiniformes > Scyliorhinidae > Scyliorhinus > Scyliorhinus canicula. Next base: position 1,407,802 of record NW_024055461.1, read on the forward strand.
ACCCCGAAACATCTAACAACCTTCCTGCCCCTGTGAAATCCATGTCTCCTGTTGTGAAAAATCAGAAGAATATGACATTTGAAACATGAAAGTAACAATAAGAGTGCCTGAGGATATATGAATCAAAGGGAGAAGTCCCACAAGGGGTTAACAGCAGCAGCCTGTTTTGAAAGCAGACAACTTCACAGACAAGGAAGAGAACAGATAGGAGCTTCATTATAATCTACAAATTAGAAAAGTCCTTGGATTGACTTAAATTCTTAAAAGTTATATGAAAGGAAACAGTATTTCACAAATCTTGAAGCAATGGATTTTATTGATGAATTAAGGAAGGCAGCCAGAATCTAAAGTGTAAAGATAAGGAACAACTACCAGGCATGAAAAGTTGCTGATACCGGCAATAAAATGAAACAACTGATTTACAAATTAAGAAAAACAAAAAGGTGACAAGGCCACACTATAGCTTATAACATTGTGAAGTTAAAACCTTGTAGAAGATGAACAAGGCAGATAAAGTTGGAGTCGGAAGGGATAACCCTAATATGACATTAGCTTAACCCAAAAATGACCCGAGTCAAATCTAAGAAAACTCATTAAGAGACACATACATCCAAAAGATATGCGAACTAAGACACAAACAGATTAATTACATGTCAAGAAAAGCGAGAAAAGTTAGAGTCAGGAATGGCGAGCTGGTAAGGAGGTAACTGCACGGTTGCGGTTAGGGCAGCACCATGCTTCTAAATCGATAAAATTTAATGTTCAAACTGTCAAGCAGACAGGCAACAGGATGCCGGGTGCAGAGATTAAGTGGCCCCAAATTCCTATAAAAATTGGGGGAGATGAGCAGAGAATTCAGAATCTTCCTCGGTGATGGGACGAGCAACATCTACAGACCGAGCAGCCCAGAGAAGTGAACAGAAGACCAAAAGTTAAAGAAAACTGATTGTCAAGAGAGACTTGAAAGTCTGCAACTGGTCCGAACAGGAAAAGACCTTTTTACCTTTCTGTAAAAGTAGTTATTCTCTTTTAACTTGAAAATAAATTTAAGTTCAAATTGATAACCTGAAAAAGTGGTTATTAGTATTTTTCTTTAAAGTTTACTTTATTTCACTTAGCAAGCTGGACCTGTGTGTAAGTTACTAAGTGGTGAGTAAATAAGTCTTCTGCGAACATACAGGTTATACTGGGGGATAACTTGAAACACTAGTTTGACCTGAATAGCACCCACCAAAGTCTGTGTAGGAGTCGGGGAGTGAGAATCCCTGTTCACCATTTAGAATAAACCGACCCTTTTTGTTATAGGGGGAATTCTAAGAATAGTGGTGAGGTAAAAACTACACTCTGGAATGGCCACAACATCGTAGATCCATCTAAGTACATTTCCCTTATTCCTGACACTCCTTGCATCGAAACAGACACACTTTAACCCATTCCACTGAGTGCAACTTTGCCTTATCAACTGTTCATCCTTCCTCACAGACTGGCTACATATATTTCTGCCTGTTTAACAGCTGCCCTATCCTCTGATTCAAAGCTCTTGTTCCCACTCCCCTGCCAAACTAGTTTAAACCCTTCCGACGAGCTCTAGCAAACCTCCCACCCAGGATATTACTGCCCCTCCAGCTTAGGTGCAATCCATCCTTCCGCAGGAAGGTTCCACCTTCCACAGAAGATATCCCAATGATCAACATATCTAAAAGCCTTCCCTCCTGCACAAACCCTGTAGCCATGTGTTCAGCTGCACTCGCTCTCTGCTCCTTGTCTCACTTGCACGTGGCACCGGTAGCAATCCTGAGATCACTACTGTGCTTGTCCTGCTCTTTAGTTTCCAATCTAACTCCCTAAAATCACTTTTCAGATCCTCATCCCTTTTCTTAGATATGTCGTTGGTGCCTATGTTCACCACGACTTCTGGTTGCTCCCCCTCCCCCTTAAGAATCCTGCTGACTCGATCCAGACATCCCTGGGCCTGGCACCCAGAAGGCAACATACCTTCTGGGAGTCTCGTTCACGGCCACAGAATCGCCTATTCATTCCCCTAATCATTGAGTCCCTATCACTATTGCTTTTCTATTCTCCCCTCTTCCCTTCTGATCCACAGAGGCAGGCTTAGCACCAGAGATCTGGCCGCTAAGGCCTCCCCCCAGTAGGTCACCCCCCCAAACAGCATCCAAAATGCTATATTTGTTTTGAAGGGGAATGGCCACGAGCAATCCCTGCACTGTCTGCCCATTCATTTTCCTTCCCCTGACTGTAACCCAGCTACTCCTGTCCTGCACCTTGGGTGTGGCTACCTCCCTGTAACTCCTCTCTATCACCCCCTCTGCCTCCCGGATGATCCGAAGTTCATCCAGCTCCAGTTTCCTAAGGCGGTGTCTGAGGAGCTGGATTTGGGTGCACTTTCTGCAGGTGTAGTCAGCAGGAACACCGGTGATATCCCTCACCAGCCACATTCTACAGGCAGAGCATGCAACTGCCCTAGCCTCCATCCCCTCTGATCTGAATTCCCCAAGACATTTTTTTTTTTTAAAATAATTTTTATTGAATTTTTCAAAATACAAACATTTTAACCCCCCCTACATTTACATTTAAATTATAACAAAACAAAGTCAAACCCCCCTACTTAACAAGAAAAAGAAAAAGAATCCCCCCCCCCCCCACCCGCGCGTCCCCCCCCCCCCCCCCCCCCCCCCCCCCCCGCCGGCGAACCGACAGTCAGACCAACTTATCATTTCTAGCAGCGTCCTCGGGCAGGCCTTGCCCGTGCCCCCGCCGCTACCGTCCTTCCTTCGTCGTTGTCCCCCCCCCCCCCTCCCCCCCCTCCCGCCCTCCCCTCCCCTCCCAGGTTGCTGCTGTCATGGCCTCAGTTTCTATCTCTGATCCAAGAGGTCTAGGAAGGGTTGCCATCGCCTGGAAAACCCCTGCACCGACCCTCTCAGGGCGAATTTGATCCTTTCCAATTGGATGAAGTTTGCCATGTCGTTTAACCAGGTGTTAACACTCGGAGGCCTTTCGTCCCTCCACTGAATCAGGATCCTCCTCCGAGCCACCAAGGACGCAAAGGCTAATATTCCAGCCTCCCTCGCCTCCTGTACCCCCGGTTCCACCCCAACCCCGAAGATCGCAAGTCCCCATCCTGGCTTGACCCTGGACCCCACCACTCTCGACACCGTCCCTGCCACCCCCTTCCAGAACTCCTCCAGTGCCGGACATGCCCAAAACATATGTGCATGATTCGCAGGGCTTCCCGAACATCTAATACACCTGTCTTCACCCCCGAAAAACCGACTCATCCTTGTCCCCGTCATGTGGGCTCTATGCAGTACCTTAAATTGAATGAGACTTAGTCTCGCACATGACGACGACGAGTTAACCCTCTCCAGGGCGTCTGCCCATGTCCCGTCCTCTATCTGTTCCCCCAGCTCTAACTCCCACTTATCTTTCAGCTCCTCTACTGGTACCTCCTCCACCTCCTGCATAATCTTATAGATGTCCGAGATCTTCCCCTCCCCGACCCAGACCCCTGATAGCACCCTATCACTCACCCCCCTGTCGGGGAGCGCGGGGAACCCCGCTACCTGTCGTCTGGCAAATGCCTTCACTTGGAGGTACCTGAACGTGTTCCCCGGGGGGAGCCCAAATTTCTCCTCCAGCTCTCCCAGGCTCGCAAACCTCCCCTCTATAAACAAGTCCCTCAGTTGTCTAATACCCGCCCTCTGCCAGCTCTGGAATCCCCCTCCTGTGTTTCCCGGCGCAAATCTGTGGTTCCCTCTTAGTGGTGCCCCTATCAGACCTCCCACTTCCCCCCTGTGTCGCCTCCACTGCCCCCAGATCTTGAGGGTGGCCGCCACCACCGGGCTCGTGGTATACCTCGTGGGAGGGAGCGGCCATGGTGCCGTTACCAGTGCCCCTAAGCTTATGTTGCCGCAGGACGCCCTCTCCATGCGCTTCCAGGCTGCCTCCTCCCCTTCCATCATCCACTTTCGTACCATCGATGTATTTGCCGCCCAGTAATATCCTGAAAGGTTGGGTAACGCCAGCCCTCCACTATCCCTACTCCGCTCCAAAAAGACCCTTCTAACTCTCGGGGTGCCATGTGCCCACACATACCCCATGATACTACTCGTTACCTTCTTGAAAAAGGCCCTGGGGAGGAAGATGGGCAGACACTGGAACAAAAACAAGAACCTCGGGAGGACCGTCATTTTAACTGACTGCACCCTCCCTGCTAGCGACAGCGGCACCATGTCCCACCTCTTAAACTCCTCCTCCATCTGCTCCACCAGTCTGGAAAAGTTCAACTTGTGTAGGGTCCCCCAGTTCTTTGCCACCTGCACCCCCAAATACCTAAAACTTTTAACTGCTCTTTTGAAGGGGAGCCTCCCAATTCCCTCCCCTTGGTCTCCCGGGTGTATTACAAAGACCTCACTTTTCCCCAGATTTAATTTATATCCCGAAAAGTCCCCGAACTCCGCTAGTATCCCCATTACCTCCGGCATTCCCCCCTCCGGGTCTGCCACATACAACAACAAATCATCCGCATAGAGCGAGACCCGATGTTCCTCCCCTCCCCTTGTCAGTCCTCTCCACCCCCCTGAACCCCTCAGTGCCATCGCCAACGGCTCAATCGCTAATGCAAAGAGTAAGGGAGATAGGGGACATCCCTGCCTAGTACCTCGATGGAGCCCAAAATATTCTGACCTCCTCCCGTTTGTTACCACACTTGCCATCGGAGCTGAATAGAGCAGTTTTACCCACTTGATAAATCCCTCCCCAAACCCAAACCTTTCCAACGTCTCCCACAAGTATTCCCACTCCACCCTGTCAAATGCCTTCTCCGCGTCCAGCGCTACCACTATCTCCGCCTCCCCTTCCACTGCTGGCATCATAATCACATTTAACAATCTCCGGACATTTGTGTTAAGTTGGCGTCCCTTCACGAACCCCGTCTGGTCTTCATGGACTACCCCTGGCACACAGTCCTCTATCCTGGTTGCCAGGACCTTTGCTAACAGCTTGGCATCTACATTTAAGAGGGAGATAGGCCTGTAGGACCCGCACTGGACCGGGTCCTTGTCCCGCTTCAAAATCAAGGAGATCAGGGCCTGCGACATTGTTGGAGGCAGAACCCCCCCCTCGCGCGCCTCATTGAAGGCTCGCACCAGCACTGGGCCCACCAAGTCCACAAATTTCCTGTAAAACTCCACCGGGAACCCATCCGGCCCCGGCGCCTTCCCCGCCTGCATCTGGCCTATCCCTTTAATTAGCTCCTGCAGCTCTATCGGCGCCCCCAACCCTTCCACCAGCTCCTCCTGTACCTTTGGGAACCCCAATTTGTCGAGAAAGTTCTTCATTCCCCCTCTCCTCTTCGGCGGTTCAGACCTATACAACTCCCTATAGAAGTCCCTAAAGACCCTATTCACCTCTTGCCCCTTCTGCACTACATCCCCACCCCTCTCTCTCACTCCCCCAATCTCTCTGGCTGCATCTCGCTTACGAAGCTGGTGTGCCAGCATCCTGCTCGCCTTTTCCCCGTACTCATACGCCGCACCCTGCGCCCTTCTCCACTGCATTTCCGCCTTCCTAGTGGTCAGTAGGTCGAACCTGGCCTGCAAGCTACGCCGCTCCCTTAATAGCCCCTCCTCTGGCGCCGCCGCATATTTCCTATCTACTTCTAGGAGCTCCCCCACCAGCCTCTCCCTTTCCTGCCTCTCCTTCCTCTCTCTGTGTGCCCTTATGGAGATCAGCTCTCCTCTAATCACTGCTTTCAAGGCCTCCCAGACCGTCCCCACCTGCACCTCACCTGTGTCATTCGTACCCAGATAGTTCTCAATGCCCGTTCTCACCCTCCTGCACACCTCTTCGTCCGCCAACAGCCCTACATCCAGGCGCCACAACGGGCGTTGGTCCCGCGCCTCCCCCATGTCCACGTCCACCCAATGTGGTGCATGGTCCGATATCGCAATGGCCGAGTACTCCGTGTCCTGCACTCTCGGTATCAGCCCCCTGTTCAATACGAAAAAATCGATCCTAGAGTACACTCTGTGGACGTGGGAGAAAAAAGAGTACTCCCTCGCCCTAGGCCTACCAAATCTCCATGGGTCTACCCCTCCCATCTGCTCCATGAACCCCCTTAACACCTCTGCCACTGCCGGCCTCCTATTCGTCCTGGAACTCGATCTATCCAGCCCAGGGTCTAACACCGTATTAAAGTCCCCTCCCATGATCAGGCCCCCTTCCCCAAGACATTTAAAGGGGAAAAAAGATTAAACACCCTTTAGGCCCTTTAAAAAGAATATATATAGTGTTGCTACTCTCCCAAGTGAAACTTCTCAGATTGGTGATTCTGCTAAATGATACAATGATAGCTTGCTGCCTCTCAAAAAACAAAACAAACACAAAAAAAACAATTTTTAAATTAAAAATCCCAAAACAAACAACTCTTACCTTGCAAAATGTAGCTGCCGTGTGAACCAACTGGAACTCCGTCCTCTGACTCAGCTCCCAGTCAGCTGCGCTCTCTTTAAACTCCCTGCCCCCTTCACGCTCTGAGGCAATGTAGGAAATGAAATGAAAGGAGCACCTTGCTCCCTCCTCACCCAACCCCCTCAGTCACCAAACTCTCACTATAGCACTCAAAACACACCCAAATTCAGCACTCTCTCAATCACCAAACTCTCACTATAGCACTCAAAACACACCCAAATTCAGCACTCCCTCAATCACCAAACTCTCACTATAGCACTCAAAACACACCCAAATTCAGCACTCTCTCAACCACCAAACTCTCACTATAGCACTCAAAACACACCCAAATTCAGCACTCCCTCAATCACCAAACTCTCACTATAGCACTCAAAACACACCCAAATTCAGCACTCTCTCAACCACCGAACTCTCACTATAGCACTCAAAACACACCCAAATTCAGCACTCCCTCAATCACCAAACTCTCACTATAGCACTCTAAACGCACCCAAATTAAGCACTCTGAGATGACTCACATTTATATTCCGGCCCTGGGACACTGTCCGTATGGAGTTTGCACATTCTCCCCATGTCTGCGTGGGTTTCACCCCCACAACCCAAAGATGTGCAAGAAAGGCGGATTGTCAACGCTAAATTGCCACTTAATTGGAAAAAATAATTGGGTACACTAAATTTTTTTAAAAAGAGTAAATCTGACTCATTCACCCATTCATGAGGAGCCTGAGGCTGAAGTGTAACCAAAAGTTGTATAACCAGTTCAGGTAGTGAGACAGGACTGCAGCCTCTCACACTGAATGTATCAATGACTCATCGAGTCCTCCAGGCGACAAACATCAGCGCAGCCTGGGAGTGGGAGGTTTAAAAAAATTGCCGTTGTGTTATTCTTACTGTAAGAAGTCTTACAACACCAGGTTAAAGTCCAACAGGTTTCACCTGAGGAAGGAGCTGCGCTCCGAAGGCTCATGTTTGAATCAAACCTGTTGGACTTTAACCTGGTGTTGTAAGACTTCTTACTGTGCTCACCCCAGTCCAATGCCGGCATCTCCACATTATTGTTATTCTTACTGGCACTAGGACCCGGCTGGGAACAGAACCTTTGATGTTCCGCCCACGCTGTTGCGTCACCAAGACGCCAGCGCATGCGCTGTGCTCTACGCTGAACCAAGATGGCCGCAGTTAACCAGAGTCTTGTCCCCGGAGAAAAACTGGGAGCAGCAAACACGGGATCTGCAGTTTCGTATTCGAAGTTTGAAGCCTTTACCAGATATTTAGAAACTTTATACGTCTATCCGATTCCACGTTTCCACATCCTTGCTGGCTGCTGATGAATCAAAGGACTGTAACCTGGTGTTCTCAGACTTCTTCCTGTGCCCACCCCTGTCCAACGCCGGTCCCTCCTCATCGCCATCATCCCATTGCGCATGCTTGAAAGGTCGGTTCCTCACTACGCATGTGCGCCCCTCTCTGTGGTGTGGATAGGGGGCATTCATGACCGCGGGGAACTGTAGGTACCGTCCCCGCCATTGAAAGTCTTAATTAGTGAAGTGATTTTTTTTTTGCTTATGATGTGAAAATTAGGGATAGAGGGTTATTTATCCCTCCGTTAAGGGGAAAGGTTCTTTCCTATCTATCTGTGCCCCTCATAGTTTTAGAGACAGCAATCAGGTCTCCCCTCAGCCTTCTCTGCTCCAAGGAAGATAACCCCAGCCTACCCTGTCTCTCTTGATAGCTGGAACGTTCCAGCCCAGACAACATCCTGGTGAACCTGCTCTGCACCATCTTTAGTGCACTCATTTTCTTCGTATAGTCTGGAGACCAGAAAAGCACACACTACTCCAGCTGTGTCCTAACCAACGGTTTATACAGCTCCATTACAGCCACCATGCTCTTATATTCTATACCTCAGCTAATAAAAGCAAGTATCCCATGTGCCTTCCTAACTACCGTATTTACCTGGCCTGTTGCCTTCAGGGCTCGATGGACATGCACACCAAGGTCCCTCTGATCGTCTGTACTTCCAAGGGTCCTACCATTGATTGTATATTCCCTTGCTATGTTAGTCCTCCCAAAATGCATCACCTCACACGTTTCAAATTCTCTTACCAGCCCATCAATATCGTTTCCTCCTATTGAGGTTACATTGTGTAGGTCTAGACCGGGTGGCAGGTTGCCTTCCCTGAAGGACATTACTGAATCAGTTGGGCTTTTATGGCAATCCCACAGTTTTCATGGTCACCTTTCCTCATGCCGTTTTGATTCCATGTACAGAAGCTGATGATGGTTCAGGCCACGATGAATCAAACGACTGTTAGGTCCTGATGTGATGTTTACAAATCACCCCTTCTAATATTCTGAAAAATGAAGTCAAAGAGGAGAAAAAGAGAGTGATAAACACAAAGGCAGCTTGTGAAATGGAGTTGGATGAATCTGGTCAGCAGCAACAAACTCCAGCTGAGATTAAACTTGTCAAAACACAAGTGTTGTCCCATGGGGGAGAAACCGTGGCAATGTGGAGACTGTGGGAAGGGATTCAATTACCCGTCTGAGCTGCATATTCAGCACTGGGGAGAGACTATTCACCTGCTCTGTGTGTGGGAAAGAATTTACTAAGTCATCCCACTTTGTGAGACACCAGCGAGTTCACACTAGGGAGAGACCGTTCACCTCCTCTATGTGTCGGAAAGGCTTCACAACCTCATCCCACCTCCTGTCACACCATCGTATTCACAGTGAGGAGAGAGTTCTGACTGTGAGAAAAACTATAAAAGGCAAAATGATCTGTTAAACCATAAACGCACTCACACGGGGGAGAAGCCATTCACCTGCTCAGTGTGTGGGAAAGGATTCACCTGTTCATTCGATCTGCTGACACACCAACTTGTTCATACTGATCAGAGGCCGTTTAAATGTCCTGACTGTGGGAAGAGCTTTAAAAGCCGGAAGGATCAGCTGACACATGAATACACTCACACCAGGGAGAGACCTTTCATCTGCTCTTTCTGTGGGAAAGGTTTCACTTGGAAGTCCAACCTACTTAAGCACCAGCGGATTCACACTGGGGAGAGGCCGTTCATCTGCTCAGTGTGTGGAAAGGGATTCACTCAGTCATCCACTCTGCTGGCACACTAGCGTGTTCACACTAGGGAGAGGCCATTCTCCTGCTCAGTGTTTTGGAAGAGATTCACTCGGTCATCTACACTGTTGAGGCACCAGCGAGTTCACAAGTGACTGCAGGGATTGGATTTGGATTCTGCTGTTAATCACATCCGGACTGAACCATCTTCACTCTGACAGCTGGAGTTTGTTGCTGCTGATATTAATAAGCCTGAAAGCTGGGGTGTGTATTGATGTTCTGTATAAATATTGACAGAATCAGCTTTTATTCAGACAGTGTTTTGAATATTTTATTTCCTCAATGATAAGAGGAGACTGATTGATCTCCTGTTACTGATTGAGACATTATTTTGATCGTTCCTTACTCTGAATTATTTCTGTTCTCTGGTTCACCTTCTGCCAGATTAAACATTGAGCTTTCATCAATCCTATCAATCTGTTGGAGACATTGGGCGGTTGGTGAGTTTCACCTGATGTTGGTGTCAGTTGCCCTCGGACGATTTCCCAGTTTTCTGAAATTCCAGTGTGGTTGTGTGTTGATGTAATGATCGGAGTTTCAGTTCCAATGCTGATGATGGAGGGCCTGTGCTGACAGAACCACAGAATGATTACAGTTCAGGAGGAGGCCATTCAGCCCATCGAGCCTGCACTGCTCACTGAAAGAACATTCTACCTAATCCCACTCCCCTGCCTTATCCCTATAACCTTGTACATTCTTTCTTTGCAGATAATAATCCAATTCCCTTTTAAATACTTTAATTGAAGCTCCATCTCCATCTTAATATGTTCATTCCAGACTCCATCCACCCTCTGGGTGGAAACATTTGGCCTTGCATCACCTCTGCTCCTTTTGCTAATTATTTTGAATCTGTGCTCTCTCGTTCTTGATGTACTCCTGTCCACACCCCTCAGGATCTTGATTACCTCTACAAGTCTCCAATCAGCTTTCTTTTCTCCAAGGAAAACAGACCCAACCTCTCCTCATAGCTCCAGTTATTTATCCCTGGAATCATTCTTGGGAATCTTCTCTGGACTGTACGCCAATGTCTTCACATCCTTCCTCAAGTTTAATAAAATTATCTCCTGGGATGTGGTGTCGCTGGCTGGGCATTTACTGCCCATCATTATTTGCCCTTGAACTGAGTGGTTTGCTCAGCCATTTCAGAGGGCATTTTCAGAGTCAACCACTTTGCTATAGGCTGGAGTCAGATGTCGGCCACACCAGGTAAGGGCAGGAGATTTCCTTCCCTAAAGGGAACAGCCTCCCCGAACAGGCGCCGGAATGTGGCGACTAGGGGCTTTTCACAGTAACTTCATTTGAAGCCTACTCGTGACAATAAGCGATTTTCATTTTCATTTTTCATTTCACATGAGGGAACCAGATGGGGTTTTAATGACAAACGACGATGGTTTCATGGTCATCATTAGACTTTTAAATCCAGATTTTAAAAAATTGAATTCACATTCCACCATTCCATATACTAACTAAGAAGTAAATTTCTGGACTAAAGAATTGTGAGTTCTTCGAAGATGTAACAAGCAAAGTGGATAATGGGGATCCTGGAGATGTAGTATATCTGGACTTCCGGAAGGCGTTTGATAAGTTGCCGCACAGAAGGTTAATTGACAAGGTGAGATCACATGGGATTAGGGGTAATTTATTAGGTTAGATAGAAGACTGCTGACGGACAGGAGACAGAGTGTCAGGATAAATGGTTCTTTTTCTGGATGGCAACTAGTGGGCTGCCACAGGGTTCAGTCCTTGGGCCCCAGCTATTTACAATCTATATTAACGACTTGGATACAGGGATAGAAGGTTCTGTAGCCAAATTTGTAGATTACACAAAAATAGGTGGGATAGTAAACTGCAATGAGAAAATAAGAACCATACAAATGGATATAGATAGGTTAGGAGAGTGGTCCAAAATGTGGATAAGTGTGAGGTCATGCATTTTGGTCAGAAAAAATGGAAAGGCAGCTTCTCTGAATAAGGAGAGACATTGGGGTGCTCTTATATAGAGGGATCTGGGTGTCCTTGTGCATGATTCACAGAAAACGAGCATGCAGATGCCACAGATAATAAGGAAAGCAAATGGAATGTTAGCAAAAGGAATTGAGGAACAAAGTGTTGTTGCAACTATACACGGCATTGGTAAGTCTGCACCTGGATTATTGTGCACAGTTTTGGTCCCCTTATTTGAGGAAAGATGTAGTGGCATTAGAGGTAGTTCAAAGGAGGTTCACGAGGTTGATTCCAGAGATGAGGGGAGATTGAATAGTTTAGGCCTATACTCTCTCTTAGAAGAATGAAGGGAGATTGAATTGAGGTAAAGAAGATGCTAAAAGGTATGGATAATGGGCGGCATGGTAGCACAGTGGTTAGCATTGTTGCTTCACAGTGATCCTGGGTTTGATTCCTGGCTTGCGTCTGTGCGGAGTCTGCACATTCTCCCTGTGTCTGCGTGGGTTTCCTCCGGGCACTCCAGTTTCCTCCCACAAATCCTAAAAGACGTGCTGTTAGGTAATTTGGACATTCTGAATTCTCCGACTGTGTGCCTGAACAGTCGCCGGAATGTGCAACTGGAGGATTTCCAGTGTTACTTCATTGCAGTGTTAATGTAAGCTAACTTGTGACAATAATAAAGATTGTGAAGTAGACGTGGAGCTCTTGTGCCATTTAAAACAAGAGGTCATAATCTTAGAATAAGAGGTAGCAAATTTAAAACAGATTTCATAGAATTTACAGTGCAGAAGGAGGCCATTCGGCCCATCGAATCTGCACCGGCTCTTGGAAAGAGCACCCTATCCAAGCCCACACCCCCACCTTATCCCCATAACCCAGTAACCCCACACAACACTAAAGGCAATTTAGCACAGCCAATCCACCTAACCTGCACATCTTTGGACTGTGGGAGGAAACCCACGCCCACGGGGAGAACGTGCAGACTCCGCACAGACAGTGACCCAAGCCGCGAATCGAACCTGGGAGGTGAAGCAATTGTGCTAACTACTATGCTATCGTGCTGCCTATTTGAACGGAAACTACTTCCCCAAAGGGCTGTGCATCTGTGGAATTCGCTACCCCAGAGTGCGATGTATGTATGGACAGTGAGTAAATTGAAGGAGGAGTTAGACGGATTTTTAATTGGTAATGGGTTGAAGGCTTATGGAGGACGGTGGAGTTGAGCCCAGGATGGCATCAGCCATGATCACATTTAAGGTGTTTAGACTCGGTAAGCTACATTGCCTACTCGTGCTACTCGGTCAAGTGTTCTCGGGAGGAGATGCTCTGACTGATTTTGCAGTCCCGCTCTTGGTCTTTAGCATTGTGGGTAGCAGATGAGGAACATATCAGCTATGATAGAATGGCGGAGTAGACACATTGGGCCAAATGGCCTAATTCTGCTCATGTATCTTATGAACTTCTGACTGTACACAGAACAATACTTTTCACTGTACCGCAGTACATGTGACAATAAAACAAATACAATACAAACAAGTCTTGTTCACCCATCCCCTGGGCTCACTTTCCTTTTAAGAAGTACCAAAAGTTGAAATTTCCCATTCTTCTTTTCCTGTAGTTGTGATCCTCCTGATCTCTGTAATCTCCTCCACACACACCTTTCAAGATCTCTGCACTCATTTAATTTCGGCCACTATAGCATTCCTGATTTATTCAGTCCACCATTACTGACCTCTTATCATTTGACTGGGCCACAAGCTCTGGAATTTCCTTCTTAAAAATCTCCGACTCTCTAACTCACTTTCCTCCATTAAGATTATCTTTAAAATCTAATATCTCCTCTTGTGGATCAGTGTCAATTGTTATTTTGTAACATTTCTCTGAAATGTCTCAAAAAGCTTTATTCTGTCAAAATAAATTTGAATTATTGTCACAGCCCTGGAGATGTATCATTGTTCTGACTCATAAATAGGAATTTGTAACTCAGAGTGAAAGTCTGTCATGATGAAACATTTCAAAACTGTTGCCCTCAACAATGATGGCGACTGAGACTGAACTCCGCTGCTGCTGCCCCCAATAAAAATGGTGGGTGCGCATGCGCACTGCTACTAATGACAAAATAAAGTTGATCAGTGCGCATGCGCAACCGCGATAGCGCGCGATCGAGATGGCAGGCCCATTATCCCGTCTGTGAGAAAGTTGCAGGCGCCGGTACCGGTAGGTTATTTTTACGGGTTTTCGGTTTATATAACATATTTACGAAGTGTATCCAACGACGCGCCTGATTCATCTCTCCCTAAGTCCCGCCATTCCCATCTTTACGGATTGTGGATCCGAGAAAGAATTTTCTCTGCGCCATTAATCACACTGCGCATGCTTCACTCGGCCCAGTCCCGCCCCCTCATTCACTCCGATTGGCTGGAGGACCAGCCGCTCCTGACCGGTCCTCCGAAGCCGCCCGCTGAACCCTATTGGCCAGGAGCTGCCGTCAATCATTGCACTGGCTTTGTGAGGTGTCAGGTGAGAGGCGGGGTTTACAAATCCCAGGTGCGGCCCAAGAGCCGAACAATGAACATTCTCCATTCTCACTGTCCGCCACTTCCAGCTTCTCTCCACAAACAACCTCATAGAGACCAGGGGGGAGAGGAGACACTGACCCAGTGACAATGTCACTGCATTAGTGGGAGAGTCTAATGTAACCTCTCCAGTTCAAAAAGGCAGAAAGTAGGAAGCTAGTTAGTTTAAAAGCTGTTATTGGGAGACCTGGAATCCATTATTGAGGAAGTAGTAACTGGACATTTGGAAAGTCAAACCGCAATCCATCAGAGTCAGCGTGGTTTTGTGAAGGGTAGATCGTGTTTGACTCAATTGTTTGGAGCTCTTTGAAGTAATAAGCCAGATGGATAATGGGGGTCCTGTAGACGTATTTGGACTTCCAGAATACATTTCAGAAGATGGAATTTGACAAGCATAAGTGTGAGGCTATCCATTTTGGTCAGAGGAATAAAAAGGCAACTTATTATTAAAATGGATGGAAACTTTAGAGGACGTTGGTTTGGGTGTTGAACAAATATTTCACATCTGTCTCCAGCCAAGAGAATGAGGAGGTAGATATGGAACTCAGGGAGAGAGACTGAGAGGTTGTTGAGCGAGTTGACAGAGGGAGTGACAAGGCAGTGGAAGTGTTGTAAGGCTTAAAAGTGGACAAATCTCCAGGTCTGGATGAATTGTGTCGCAGGATGCTGTGGGAGGCAAGAGAGATTGTAGGGGCTCTGACCCAAATTTTTAATTCCTCTTTGGTGATGAGATGGTGCTAGAGGACTGGAGAACAGCTAATATGATCCCACTATTTAAGAAAGTTTGCAGAGATAAGCCAGGGAACAACAGACCAGTGAGTCTCGCGTCAGAGGTAGGGAAACTATTGGAGAAAGTTCAGAAGGAAATAATCCATCCACACTTGGAGAGGCAAGGTTTGATCAGGAATAGTCAGCATGGCTTTGTCAGAGGGATGCCTTCTCAGTAAAGTGAAGCAGAGCGACACCGCCTCAGGCCGGCCTTGGCCCGGGAGTCGGAGCGCCCGGCCAGCCCCAGCTCCTGAAGCGAGAGCGACCGCATCTGTAGCGAGGCCGAGGCCGTGTCTTTGCCACTGGCGTTGTGGGCCACACAGCGGTAGGTGCTGGAGTCCATGCGGCGGACCGAGGTGATCTGCAGGCTGCCGTCCGACAGAGTTGGGGCCGGAAAGGAGCGAGGGGCAGGCAGGGGTCCGGGCGCCCGGGGAGGAGGCCGTGGTCCTCGGGGTTCAGGCCGAGGTCCTTGCCTACTGGGCCCAGGCCCCCGGGGAGGCCCATCCCAGCCTCGGGGTGGCCCAGCCGCTGGCGCCGTGGGTTGAGCACCAGGATGAGGGGCGGCGGCTGGCCGTCGGCCGAGCAGAGCAGGGTGACGGTCTGGCCCTCTCGGGCCTGTAGCCGCTGCGGCCTTTGTCGCGGATGCGGGGCCGGCGGCAGCTGAAGCTGCTGGCTTTCCCCAGACACACACCCACACACTGGATGCCTCCCCCAGACGCACACCCACACACAGGACACCTACCCGCAGACACCCACCCACACACCACACCTCCCCCCAGACACTCACCGACACACAGCACACCTCCCCCCAGACACACTGGACACCACTTCCACTGACACACTCACCCACACACAGCACACCTACCCCCAGACACACCTACCCCCAGACACACACACACAGGACACCACCCCCAGACACACACAAAGCCATAGGACAACTCCCTGAAAATGTCACGGACAAGTCCAGAAAATAATCAAAAAAGCTAAAGGCATTCATATCTAGAGGATTGGAGTATAACGTCACAGACGTTATGCTGCTGTTATACAACACCCTGTGAGACCCCACTTGGAGAACTGTGAGCCATTCTGGGCACCACACCTTCGGGAGGATATTTTGGTCTTGGAGGGACTGCAATATAGATTTACTAAAACAATACGCCACGATACCTGGACTACGGGGCTTACAACGGGAGATTAAACAAATTAGGCCTGTTTTTGCGAGAATTTTACGGTTAAGGTATGATCTGATTGCAGTATTTATGATATTAACAGGGAAAGACAGGGTAGACAAAGATAAACAATTTCCACTGGTTGGAGATTCTAAAACTGGGATCATTGTCTAAAAATCAGGGCTGGACCGTTCAGGAGAGATGTTAGGAAGAACTTCTTCAAACACAGGGTGGGAGAGGTTTGGAACTCTCCCACAAACAGCAGGTGAAGCTGGATCAGTTGTTAATTTTATATCTGAAATAGATAGACTTTTGTTGAGCAAAGATACGAAGGAATATGGAGTTAGGTCACAGATCAGCCATGATCTCACTAAATGGCAGGACAGACTCGAGGGGCTGAATGGCCTACTCCTGTCCCTATGTGTATTTCTGTGATTCTAAAATTCAGACAACACCATGACAGGGAAAGAGTCCGGATTAGAACCTGAGTTAGTCCGAGCTGCAAACCATCCCTCCAGATCCTTGCCCTTCATGGATTTAATGAAGGCCAAGGCAATAGTTGGATTATTGAAAGACTTGATGGAGTTGTTGGATACCATTTATCGGGAGCAGGATAAAGCCTGACGTAATTCACTCCCCACAGCCTTGAGCTGCTTTTGAACTTCATCGAAGCCGCAACACTTTGTGTTGCTGCCGAAAAGTTCTGAATCCTCCCTCTCTCCTGAAGCCAGGTGCCACCTCACCGTTCCCTCTCCAGGACATTCTCTCAAGTTGTGGAAGTGAATGATAACAGGCCTGGGATGAAAACTATCCCTCAGCCTCAGAGACAGGATATGAGGCACACTTTCTAATTTGAAACACTCAGGCTTCACATCCAGCTTGAGAAAACGTGGTAGTCGGTCCTTAAAGAACCACACGGGAGGCTTACCCTCCACACTAAATGGGCAGAAAATAACATCATTTATGGACAGCGCGGCAGCACAGTGGCTAGCACAGTTGCTTCATAGCACCAGGGTCCCAGGTTCGATTCCCAGCTTGGGTCACTGTCTGTGCGGAGTCTGCACGTTCGCCCCATGTCTGCGTGGGTTTCTCCGGGTGCTCCGGTTTCTTCCCACAGTCCAAAGATGTGCAGGTTGGGTGGATTGGCCAGAATAAATTGCCCTTCGTGTCCAAATAAAAGGTTAGGCTGGGTTACGGGGATGGGGTGGGGGTATGGGCTTGGGTGGGGTGCTGTTTCCAAGGCGCAGACTCGATGGGCTGAGTGGCCTCCTTCTGCACTGTAAATTCTATGATGACCATCGGACAGGCCGACGACTCGGATGTTCTCTCTCCGGCCCTCGGTCCTCCGGGACCTCCACCAGCCACTCGGCTGGTTTTCAAAGGATTGAATTCTTGCCTCCATCGAGGAGGCATCTTGCTGAATGTTTAGGATTCCCTCCTCCGGATCATCAAGCCTCTTCATGGTGTTTTGCAGCTGGGCCTCATGAACTCTCAGATATTGAGTCAGCACACTCAGCCTCTGGTCAATAACACGGATAATGTCGGCAGTCATCATTTTCGCCGCCTCCCAGAGAGCGCGGGGTCTAGAGACCTCCTGAGGGTCAGGCCGCCATGTTGAAAAGGCGGCTCCATTCCCGCTGAATCCACCTGCTCTATTTTGTCAGCGCATTTCTTCACTTTTTACAGCATAATCCTTCCAGAATGAACCCTGAAGTCTTCCAGGGACATGATAACAAATATTAATGCAAGGATTAGGGAGATGAGTGCCGGGCTATCAGGATAAGTGACAGGTTACAGGTGAGTGGCATCAGAACCTGCAGAAAAACAGCTACTCCCGCTCCCGTATCACAAACCCGACCCCCAACCCCCTACCCCACAGACAGATTTCTGAGTGAGGGTGACGAGCGTTATGGGGAACTAGCAGGAAAATAGAGAGAAAGCTGAGATGAGGAGGGATTTCTTTACTCGAGGATGTGGTGAAGCTTTGGAATTCTCTATCCCAGAGGATTTACAGTGCAGAAGGAGTCCATTAAGAACATAAGAACTAGGAGCAGGAGTAGGCCATCTGGCCCCTCGAGCCTGCTCCGCCATTCAATTAGATCATGGCTGATCTTTTGTGGACTCAGCTCCACTTTCCAGCCCGAACACCATAACCCTTAATCCCTCTATTCTTCAAAAAACTATCTATCTTTACCTTAAAAACATGTAATGAAGGAGCCTCAACTGCTTCACTGGGCAAGGAATTCCATAGATTCACAACCCTTTGGGTGAAGAAGTTCCTCCTAAACTCAGTCCTAAATCTACTTCCCCTTATTTTGAGGCTATGTCCCCTAGTTCTGCTATCACCCGCCAGTGGAAACAACCTGCCCGCATCTATCCTATCTATTCCCTTCATAATTTTAAATGTTTCTATAAGATCCCCCCTTATCCTTCTAAATTCCAATGAGTACAGTCCCAGTCTACTCAACCTCTCCTCATAATCCAACCCCTTCAGCTCTGGGATTAACCTCGTGAATCTCCTCTGCACACCCTCCAGTGCCAGTACGTCCTTTCTCAAGTAAGGAGACCAAATCTGAACACAATACTCCAGATGTGGCCGCACTAACACCTTATACAATTGCAACATAACCTCCCTAGTCTTAAACTCCATCCCTCTAGCAATGAAGGACAAAATTCCATTTGCCTTCTTAATCACCTGTTGCACCTGTAAACCAACCTTCTGTGACTCATGCACTAGCACACCCAAGTCTCTGCACAGCGGCATGCTTTAATATTTTATCGTTTAAATAATAATCCCGTTTGCTGTTATTCCTACCAAAATGGATAACCTCACATTTGTCAACATTGTATTCCATCTGCCAGACCCGAGCCCATTCACTTAACCTATCCAAATCCCTCTGCAGACTTCCAGTATCCTCTGCACTTTTCGCTTTACCACTCATCTTAGTGTCATCTGCAAACTTGGACACATTGCCCTTGGTCCCCAACTCCAAATTATCTATGTAAATTGTGAACAATTGTGGGCCGAACACGGATCCCTGAGGGACACCACTAGCTACTGATTGCCAACCAGAGAAACACCCATTAATCCCCACTCTTTGCTTTCTATTAATTAACCAATCCTCTATCCATGCTACTACTTTACCTTTAATGCCATGCATCTTTATTCTGCCCATTGACTCTGCACCGGCTCTTGGAAAGAGCACCGACTTAAGCCCACACCCCACCTAACCTTTTTGGACACTTAATGGCAATTTAGCATGGCCAATCCACCTAACCTGCACATCTTTGGAGTGTGGGAGGAAACCGGAGCACCTGGAGGAAACCCACGCAAACGCAGAGAGAACGTGTGGACTCTGCACAGACAGTGACCCAAGCCGGGAATCGAACCTGGGACCCTGGAGCTGGAAAGCTACAGTGCTAACCACTATGCTGACCACTGTGATATGGGGGATAGTGTGGGAAAACAGTGATGAGGTTGGTCAGCCAATGATCCCATTGAATGGTTCAGGCTCAATGGGACGAATGGCCGACTGCAGCTCGTATTTGTTTTGATCTGCTGGACAGGAAGCAGTGAGCTGAGCTTGGATCTGTCAATCAGCCTGAATCAGCACCTTCAGGAGAATTGGGAGGGTGAATATTAGATACAGCAGAGTGAGAATGGAGGGAGAGTGTGTGGGATGGAGATTTACAGCTTTCGGGGAATGAGAGGAAAAAACGTTCCATAGAAATGAGAATTGTTGTTCCACGTTTCTGTCCTGTACTGACAGTGATGAATTTTGTAAATTGTTTTGACAGGATATTCCATGAGGAGGAATTACAGACAGAAATCTCAAACATTACGTCTCGATCTGACAGTCACTCAATTCCCTGGAACCTGAATATCATCGGTCTTTGAATCTAGAAGAAGAAATGTTTGCCCGAACTGTCAGCTAAAGATTTCAAACATCAGTGTGACTGAAAAAGCAGCGGGACCCACACAACACACACCCTGAGTGAGAGAGTTCCAGTGAACTGACTGTGGAAACATCAGTGTGACTGGAAAAGCACCGAGACCCACACAACGCACATCCGAGTGAGAGAGTTCATGGACTCCCAGAATTTACAGTGCAGAAGGAGGCCGTTTGGCCCATCAAGTCTGCACCATCCCTTGGAAAGATCAGCCTGCCGAAGCCCACACCTCCACCCTATCACCGTAACCCAATAACCCCACCCAACCTTTTTCAACACTCAGGGCAATTTAGCCTGGCCAATCCACCTAACCCGCACATCTTTTGGACTGTGGGAGGAAACCGGAGCACACGGAGGAAACCTACGCAGACACGGGGAGAACGTGCGGACTCCGCACAGACAGTTCCAGTGAAATGTCCGAGGAAACCAGTTACACAGCCTGAATAAACATAACATTCACAGCAGGGAGACACCATACCCGTGTTGTGTCTGTGGAAGAGGCTTCAACTGATCATCCAACCTGGAGAGACACAAGGTGACCCAAATCATGGGGAAACCGTGGAAATGTGGGGACTGTGGGAAGGGATTCCAAGCCCCATCTCAGCTGGAGATTCATCGACGCAGTCACACTGGGGAGAGGCCATTCACCTGCGCTCAGTGTGGGAAGGGATTCATTGATTCATCCACCCTGCGGAAACATCAGCGAGTTCACACTGGGGAGAGGCCGTTCACCTGCTCTCAGTGTGGGAAGGGATTCAGTCAGTTATCTAATCTTCAGGCACACCAGCGAGTTCACACTGGGGAGAGGCCATTCACCTGCTCTCAGTGTGGGCAGGGATTCACTCACTTATCCCACCTGCACACCCATCAGCGAGTTCACACTGGGGAGAGGCCATTCATCTGCTCTCAGTGTGGGCAGAGGTTCCGTGCTTTATCCACCCTGCGGAAACACCAGCGAGTTCACACTGGGGAGAAGCCATTCGCCTGCTCTCAGTGTGGGAAGGGATTCATTGATTCATCCACCCTGCGGATCCATGAGCGAATTCACACTGGGGAGAGGCCGTTCACCTGCTCTCAGTGTGGGAAGGGATTCCGTGATTCATCCAGCCTGCAGAAACATCAGCAGTTTCACACTGGCGAGAGGCCATTCACCTGCTCTCAGTGTGGGAAGGGATTCACTCAGTCATCCGGCCTGCAGTCACACCAGCGAATTCACACTGGGGAGAGGCCATTCACCTGCTCGCAGTGTGGGAAGGGATTCACTCAGTTATCCACGCTGCAGAAACACCAGCGAGTTCACACTGGGGAGGGGCCATTCACCTACTCTCAGTGTGGGAAGGGATTCACTCAGTTCTCTCACCTGCGGACACACCAGCGAGCTTACACTGGGGGGAGGCCTTCCACTTCTCAATTTGCGATGGCATTGCATACTTCATCGCACCTGCTGTGACACCAACAATTTCACAATCGATTACAGGGGTTGGATTCTGCTGTTATTGTTTTTGCTCAACATCCAGGACTGCATTTTGTTCATTCTGACAGGTGGTCAGTGGAGATGGTCGGAGGGTTTCTTTCTGCTGGACTGGCCGGTCTCTCCGCTTTGCCTCCAGTGGGCTGATTCTCTCTTAGCTTTGTTGCTAATACCTGGCTTCAAATTGCACAAGAATCACAGAGTGAAAGGATGTTGGGAAGTGTGAAGATATTTAGTTCCTATTTCTGTTTGGAACCCCCAAAGCATGCCACGTTACCATGGAAATGGGCCCTGGTGGTTACATGGTTCTTTTGTTTAATTCATCTGTGTGTTCCTCACAGAAGAAAATAAATAATTTTGTTTAATTTATCTGGGTGTTCCTCACATAAGAAAACTATCCGGGTATGTGGGGCAAGTTGTCTGAGGTGGACTGGGAAACTGATTGGTACAGGGAAATCCTAATATTTAAGGAATAGTTACATATTTACCAGGGGTCGGTTAGCTCAGTTGGCTGGACGGCTGGTTTATGATGCAGAGCAAAGCCAACAGTGAGGATTCAACTCCCGTACTGGCTGAGTTTATTGATGAAGGCCCGGCCTTCTCAACCAGGCCCCTCGCCTGAGGTGTGCTGACCCTCAGGTTAAATTACCTCCAGTCAGCTCTCTCTCTGTCAAAGGTGAGAGGAGCCTAAAGTCCTCACGGATTTTTGTGACTTTTATTTTGCATATATGCAACAAATATAGATTCCTTTAAAGAATAAAAATCAAACAGGAAAAGTGATGTAACCGTGGCTAACAAGAAACGTGAAAGATTCCATGAGATCCATTAGAATTCAGCAAAGGAGGATCAAGAAACTGATGAGAGCAAACTGGCGAGAAACATAAAAACCGACTGGAAAAGCTTCTACAGGAATGTGAAAAGGAAAAGATTAGCAAAGACCAATGTGGGTCCATTCCAGGCAGAGACAGGAGAGTTTATAATGGGGAGTAAGGAAATGGCAGAGAAACTAAACAATGTGCGTCTGTCTTCACAGAGGAAGATACCAAAATTGTCCCCAAAACACCGAGAACCAAGGGACTGAGATTAGTATTGGTGAAAAAGTAGCACTGGAGAAATTATTGGGACTGAAAGTGAATAAAACTACAAAAGCTGATGATCTACATCCCAGAGTGTTGAACGAGGTGGCTATGGAGATCTCTATTCCTCATTCTAAATTCTCCTGACTCTATCTGGAACGGACAAACCTTTGTCTGAGCCAAATGTTTCCTTTTTACGTAGCCACAGAAACTTTTACAGTCCATTTTTATGTATTTTGCAAGTTCACATTCTATTCTGTTCTCCCCTTTTTTCCCTCAGTGTCTTGGTCGAAGAACTGAAGTAAATCCTCGGGAAGAATCATCAATTTGGACAGGTTCCGAGACAATTAAGTTTCGACTTCCAGGACAGAGTAACTATAATCGTGGAGTGTGATTTTAGGTTGTGTAAAAGGGCAAAGTTCTATTTTCCAGTTTAATGTGTCAGGTTCTGAGTTAAAGTAGCTCCTAGTTTGTTTGTTGCATTAAAAGTCATAAAACTTGTAGTCCCATCATGTGATCCTTTAATTTGTTGACTGGGAATTTGATTTGTTTCAAGAAGTTGGTGACCTTTATGGAGATCCTAATCTACAAGTTTTGACTTCCTATTTGAGTCTCGGGCACCTTTCTGTCTCTATTGTCCGTGTCACTGACAGCCAGGTGATGGAGCTGAGGGCTGAATTTAGCTGAGAATAACGGGGCCTGTTCCCCAGTTGGGGAACTGCCATGGGCATCGCTAATAGAGACAGGAAGGTACTGGGGGACTGACTGGGAACTGCACCTCCAACCAATCAGGGTTTGGGAGCTGGGAGGGTGACTGGGACTGACGGTGATGCGACCCCCAGGGTTCAGTGCCCCCATGTCCAAAGCGGGGAGTCATGGGAACAGGGTACAGAGGAGCCGGGGGAAACCATTTGGACAAGAAAATTGTGAACATCCTGTCACTCCGGTTGTCTTTGATCCTCAAGTAATTTTCTGTTAGATTTTTTTAACCATGTTCTGTTTCATCAATAAACTTTTAACAGGAAAATATTTGAATTTGAGGAAGTAGCAAGGGATGTTAATAAAGGGGAACCGGTAGATGTGCTTTATCTGGGTTTCCAGAAGGATTTTCCCAAGGTGCCACATCAAAGGTTATTACACAAAATAAGAGCAGCAAATGAGCTGGGGTGAGATGGACACTGGTAACATTGTGGAGATTGAAATATCTGGTATACAGTTCCCAGGGAGAGGGATTGTCTCAGTAGTTAGGGAATGGAATTTGTAGTGGTGACTAAAGACAATGGCTTTGACCTTCCCAATATTTAATTGGAGGAAAACCTTTCATACAGTACAGGATGTGGGATAAGCAGTTTGATAATTTAGTAACAGTGGAGGAATGGAGAGGGATGGGGTGAGGTAGAGCTGGGTGTTGTCAGTGTCCTTGTGAAAACTAACACGGTGCTTTTGGATGATGTCACCTCGTGGCAGCTTGTAGATAGGATGTAGGAGGGGCTGAGGATAGATCCTTGGGGAACACCGAGTACACGGACTGTGGAGAGGAAAGGGAGATTGGAGATGGAACGGTAGTTTGCAAAGATGGGAGGGACAAGTGTTTTTTTAGGATGGATGATGACAGTGAATTTAATGCTGAGAGAGACAGTACCAGCAGAGAGAGAGCTGTTCCCAATATCGGCTCACATGGAGAAGTTGGGATGTCAGCAGTTTATGGGAGTTATCAATGGAGCAGGAGGGGGGGGCGGGGGTCCCACGGACAAGGTGAGTTCTGACAGGAAGTAGGAGAAAAAATTGGAGAAAGATGTAAGTTCAGAACTTGGACAAAAATGTACTTTAGAGACGGTTTGGTCCGGTGGATTAGTGGAGGGAAGCAGCAGAGGCAGCTGATCGGATTGTCTCAATCTTTGTCACAAAGAAGCTGTGTGAGCTCCTCACAGTTGTTGTTGAAGATGAGGATGGAGGAGACGGGGAGAAGGAGACCTTCAAAAGGAACTAACTTGTGTTAGCGATATTAAAAAGACACCACACGCTTTGTTTAACACAAACTGATTTGACTTGATTTTTATTCAGAATTTAATTCCTTGTGACTGGATTAGAGTTTATGAACATCAGCAGCAATTGACCCCAATGAACATGTTCCAGTCCAGGATGTGATGAACAGCAACCAATCACTGAAGTTACTTGTGAACTTGCTGGTGCATCACCAGGTTGGATAACTGAGTGAATCTCCTCCCACACTCGGAGCAGGTGAACGGCTTCTCTCCAGTGTGAACTCGCTGGTGTACAGTGAGGTCAGATGATTGCCTGAATCCACTTCCACAGTGAGAGCACCTGAACGGTGTCTCATCAGTATGAACACGGTGATGAGATATCAATTCCCCAGAACTTTTATAACACTTCTCACAGTCTGGACATTTAAATGGTCTCTCCCCAGTGTGAACTCGCTTATGTACAGAGAGGTCAGATGATCGTCTGAACCCAGTCCCACAGTGAAAGCACCTGAACGGCCTCTCCTCGGTGTGAACACGTTGATGGGACATCAGTTCCCCAGAACTTTTATAGCACTTCCCACAGTCTGGACATTTAAATGGTCTCTCCCCAGTGTGAACTCGCTGGTGTCTCAGCAGATTGGAGGAATGAGCAAATCCTTTCCCACACTGCGAACAGGTGAATGGCCTCTCCCCAGCATGAATGTGTTGGTGTGTCTGCAAGTGGTATGAGTGTGTGAATCCCTTGCCGCACTCGAAGCAGGTGAACGGTCTCTCTCCAGTGTGAGTGCGCTGATGGATTTTCAACTTGGATGGATAATCAAATCCCTTCCCACAATCCTCACATTCCCATGGTTTTTCCCCGGTGTGACTGCATTTATGTTTCGAAAGGCCAGATGATCGACTGAAGCCTTGTCCACACACAGAACACATGTACGGTTTCTCCCCAGTTTGAGCGGTGCATCTTCCTTCCATCTTCAAACTCCCATGATATTTATGCTACGAACATTTTGGTGAGTGTAGATCTTGATGTGATGGTTAGTTTGAATTTCCTGACTGAAATTCCTTCACTTCTAATACTCTGCGAAATTGATTCAAAACAGAAAATAGGGAGTGAGAGAGAACCCACAAAAACACATAGGCAGGTTGTGAAATTGATTTGAATGAATCTGGACATTTGTAGGGCCGGCACTGGGAAAAAGTGACCATGAAAACTGCTGGGTTGTCATAAAAAACTGGTTCACCTCTATGGGAGGAGAGAGGGAGTGTGTGCGAGTGGGGGAGTAGGCAGGGCCGGCCCAAGGTACCGGCAACGCGGGCAGTCGCCCGGGGTGCCCTCGGCCCCCCCCACCCCTCGCCCCCGGCCCCCCTCCCCCTCGGCCGCCCCCCCCCCCCCCCCCCCCCGGCCCCCCTCCCCGGCCCCTCGGCCCCGCCCCCTTCGGCCCCGCCCCCCTTGGCATCCCCCCCCCAGAGCGCCGAAGTTCAGCTTGCCCGGGGCGCCAGCAATCCTAGGGCCGGCGCTGGGAGTAGGTGAGGGTGTGGGAGAGAGAGGGTGTGTGAGACAGAGAGCATTTGGGAGAGAGAGGGAGAGACAGAGGGTGTTTGTGTATGTGTGTGTGTGTGAGTGAGTGAGTGTGAGAATGTGTAAACACCGCGAATGGTAATGACCTGAAATGCAAACACTTAATGTTCGAAGGACGATAATGTTCACTTCCTGATGAATCGAGTGAAGCTGTCACATTGTGATGTAAGAGTTTGCTCGAGGTTCCTGTCTGTAAATCCTCTTCTAATACCCTGAAAATGAAATTTACAAAATGTATCAATTTCAATCCAAAAATGGAATTCAGAAAATAAATTTGTGGTTTGGGTTTGTCGTGCATAAATTCTCCCTTTCTAACTTCCTGTAAAAGGAGTTTGCCAAACCCATCATTGTGTGGGGTGGCACGTTGGCACAGCGATTAACACCGCTGCCTCAGAGCACCAGGGACCTGGATTCAATTCCGGCCTTTTGGGTCACTGTCTGCGTGGGTCATTGTCTGTCCGTGTTTGCGTAAATTTCTTCGGGGTGCTCCAGTTTCCTCCCACAGTCCAAAGGTGGATTAGCCGTGTTAAATTGCCTCTTATGTCCAAAGATATGTGTGTTCAGTGGGGTTACGGGAATAAGGTGGGGGCTTGGGTCGGGTGTTCTTTCAGAAGATCTGTGCAGACTTGATGGGCTGAATGGCCTCCTTACGCTCTGTCAGGATTCTATGATTGTCAGCTTAGGACGGAAATTCCCGACATTCCCTTCTGCTCCCTAATCCAGTGTGACCTTTCAAGCTCCCCGCTGCACTTTTAAAAAAGAATCTAAGTACCCAATTATTTATTTATGTATTTATTTATTTCCAATTATGGGGCAATTACTGATACTGCGCATGCTTTAGTCACAACTTGGCCCCGCCCTTCATTCACTCTGACTCGTTGGAGGACCAGCTCCGCTCGGTCGGTCCTCCAGTCCCGCCCCTCCTCTTCCTATTGGTCCGGAGCCGATGTCAATCACTCAGGCATTGAAATGAAAAGTCACAAGTAGGCTTCAAATGAAGTTACTGTGAAAAGCCCCTAGTCGCCACATTCCGGCGCCTGTTCGGGGAGCTGGTACGGGAATTGAACCGTGCTGTTGGCCTGCTTTGGTCTGCTTTCAAAGCCAGCGATTTAGCCCTGTGCTAAACCAGCCTTAACCATTGTGACAGTTCCAGATGGTGAGAGCTGCCACAGGCTCAGGCAGATTGTCCAATATTTTAAAAAATAATAATTTTAGACTACCCAATTCATTTTTTCCAATTAAGGGACAATTTAGCGTTGTCAATCCACCTACCTTGCACATGGGGATGAAACCCACGCAGACAGAGGGATAATTTGCAAACTCCACACACACTCACCCAGGGCCAAGATTCGAACCCGGGTCCTCAGTGCCGTAGTCCCAGTGCAAACCACTGCACTGCCCTCTCCCTTCTGCACTTTGCCCTTCGTCCTCATCAGCAGTCCCTCAATTTGAGGATGACGTCTACCTAGGGTCTTGAGTTTCTGCCATGGGTGGACAGAACCACAGATCTTTAGACCATGAGGTATTGGGATCCGGAGAGCAGGATGTTTTTCCCTTTCTTTCCATCAATCCACAGCCCCATCATTCAGACATTGGGACTCAAACAGTGGTATAGTTTGATGGACAAGTTGTCTCCATTCTGAACAATGGGGAACAAGCTCCTCCCACTCATTGAAACCACCCCAACAAAGATGACGATCACGCATGCGCCCTGATGCACAACCAATAAAGATGGCGGCCGTTAATCCAGGTCTAAAATGAGAGGCTGCACCCTCACTCGGTACAATCTGGGTCCCGTAAACTCTTTTCAGAGTTTAGTGACTCACACAATGTGCTAACGCAGCGTTTCCAACATTCCCCGCGATCTCACGCACGCTACATATTGTTAACCGCCTCTTACTATTTATGGATGCAAAGAAGAAACAGCCACTCTCCATCGCTATTACTGATACTGCGCATGCTTCAATCACAGCCCGGCCACGCCCTTCATTCACTCCGATTGGTTGGAGGACCAGCAGCTCTCGGTCGGTCCTCCAGTCCCGCCCCTCCTCTTCCTATTGGTCCGGAGCCGCTGTCAATCACCCGGGCATTGTGAAAGTTCCAGATGGTGAGAGCTGCCACAGGCTCAGGCTGATTGCCCAATATTTAAAAAAAAAAATAACTTTAGACTACCCAATTCATTTTTTCCAATGAAGGGAAGCGTTGTCAATCCACCTACCCTGCACATCTTTGGGTTGTCGGGGCAAAACCCACGCAAACGCGGGGAGAATTTCATAGAATGTACAATGCAGAAGGAGGCCATTCGGCCCATCAAGTCCGCACCGGCTCCCTGAAAAAGCACCCTACCCAAGCCCACACCTCCACCCAATCCCCATAACCCAGTATCCCACCCGACACTAAGGGCAATTTAGCATGGCCAATCCACTTAACCTGCACATCTTTGGACTGTGGCAGGAAACCGGAGCACCTGGAGGAAACCGACGCAGACATAGAACATAGAACATAGAACAGTACAGCACAGAACAGGCCCTTCGGCCCTCG
Organism: Scyliorhinus canicula; assembly: GCF_902713615.1. NCBI lineage: Eukaryota > Metazoa > Chordata > Chondrichthyes > Carcharhiniformes > Scyliorhinidae > Scyliorhinus > Scyliorhinus canicula. The sequence continues at coordinate 1,436,487 of NW_024055461.1, forward strand.
ATGTTGTGCCGAGCAATGATCACCCTACTTAAACCCACGTAACCCGTAACCCAACAATCCCCCCATTAACCTTACACTACGGGCAATTTAGCATGGCCAATCCACCTAACCCGCACATCTTTGGACTGTGGGAGGAAACCGGAGCACCCGGAGGAAACCCACGCACACACGGGGAGGACGTGCAGACTCCACACAGACAGTGACCCAGCCGGGAATCGAACCTGGGACCCTGGAGCTGTGAAGCATTGATGCTAACCACCATGCTACCGTGAGGCCCTATCCACACATGGGGAGAATCTGCAAATTCCGCACGGACAGTAACCCAGAGCCAGGATCGAACCTGGGACCTCAGCACTGTGAGGCTGCAGTGCTACCGTGCTGCCCTTGATTGTCCAATAATACCAGTGAGTCTCAGTGGGACAATCAGACAATAATAGTGGAGATGGTGCCCAAAGGATAAACAGCAAAGGATTCACTCACTTTGAGAGTAACAAACACCGTGTCTGTTCCAATAGGCCAGACTGCAGTGAGTGAGTGAACACATCATTGGATCCAATGTAATGATAATGCAGCCAGTATCGAGAGAACCATAACTAAATTTGGTTTTCAAATAGTAGTGAAAATGAAAAATGAAAATCGCTTATTGTCGCATATAGTAGGCTTCAATGAAGTTACTGTGAAAAGCCCCTAGTCGCCACATTCCGGCGCCTGTCCGGGGAGGCTGGTACAGGAATCGAACTGTGCTGTTGGCCTGCTTTAAAAGCCAGCGATTTAGCTGAGTGAGCTAAACCAGCCCCTGTCATGGTAGTAGTCATGGTTTGTTGAAAACATAATATAATCCACTTCTGGTGTGTGTTGATCTGTCCCATTGGACAATAACCTTAAAAAAAAAATTTAGAGTACCCAATTCATTTTTTTCCAAGGGGCAATTTAGTGTGGCCAATCCACCTACCCTGCACATCTTCGGGTTGTAGGAGTGGGACACACACAGACTCAGGGAGAATGTGCGAACTCCACACGGACAGTGACCCAGGGCCAGGATCGAATCCGGGAGCTTGGCACCATGAGGCAGCAGTGGCATGGTAGCACAATGATTAGCACAGTTGCTTCTCAGCTCCAGGGTCTCAGGTTCGATTCCCATCTTGGGTCAATGTCTGTGCAGAGTCTCCATGTTCTTCCCGTGTCTACATGGGTTTCCTCCGGGTGCTCCAGTTTCCCCCCACAGTCGAAAAAGATGCGCAGATTAGGTGGATTGGCCATGGTAAATTGCCCTTAGTGTCCAAAAAGGTTAGATGGTGTTACTGGATTACTGGAATAGGGTGGAGGTGTGGGCTTAGATAGCGTGATCTTTCCATGGGCCTGTGCAGACTTGATGGGCCGAATGGCATCCTTCTGCACTGTAAATTCTATGATCTATGATCGAGTGCGAAGCATGAGGCCAGGCATTGTCAAACTCAGGGGCGCGACCCACGGGCGGGTGTCGGGAAGGCCATGGAGCCGTTAATAATGCCGGCTGTGAGCGGCCTTCAAAATGGCCATGAATAGATTTTAAAAACTTGGCTGCACTGTGCATGTGTGCCCGATCATCGGTACACATGCACATTGTTGAGCATGCGCATCAATGATCGGATACGCATGCGCAGTGTGGCCGCATTTTTTTTATATGGTCGCAGCATTTTTCTTTCCAAGTTCGGGGGGGCCAAAGGGACAAAATGGACCCAAAACCATTTTCTCCATTTTTGTGAGCAACAAACAAGGGGAGAGAAAATGGTGGGTCCCCGGAAAAAACGTTTGAAAAACACTGCACGAGGCCACCATGCTGCCCCCTTTATTAGACAATAACCTGCCTTTTATTCCAATTCTGGTGGATGTTGTCACTGCAGGTCCTGGGCTGAATGGAGTCTGGCATAACAATCAGAGTCTGGTTCCAGTGCCTCTGAGGTCATTTTACCTGCAGGTAAACTGATATTAATGGAAATAAAAGGCCCAATAAATATCCGATTGTAATAGGTGGACAAGGTTTAAGGAAGCAATGATATTTTGAGGTTTGTGTGTTGTGGTGTCACTGGGAGGTGTGTGATAAAATAGGAATGGAAACATGACAGAGACACGTGTGACTGACTCCACCTGACTGCGAGCTGTTATACCCAAGGGGACAGCAATGAGGACATGGGGAACTCCAGAGATTTCTGATATCTGAGGTACATCTGTTAGAGGAACTGAAAATATTCAGTTCCTTCTCATAATTCTCGAGTTACAGTCACACAGGAAACGTATCTGACAGCTCATCAAAATTAAAGTTTTAATCTTCTCTTTGAGACATTTTGTGATTGAAAAGATCAAATGTTAAAACATCAGTTTGAGGAAAATTCAGAATGTCACAAAGATGAGTGAACTGTCCAATTAACCCCATTCACCATAACTCTGCCAGTTTACCCTCTGCAAGTGTTTATCCAATTCCCTTTGAAAGTTACTGTGAAATCTGCTTCCAGCAGCCTGTCAGTGTGATTTCCAGATCACATCACTGTGTAAAAACAATTCTCCTCATCACCCCCTTGGGTTCTGTTGTCAAATATCTTAAATCTCTGTGTCCTCTGGCTACAAACCCTCCTGCTCTTGGGAAACAGTTTCTCCCCATCGACACTGTCACAAATCCTTCCTCATTTTAAACACCTCTATTAAATCTCCCCTTCACCTTCCCTGATCTCAGAGGGACAATCCCAGTTTCTCCTGCTCTGAGTCACAGGGACTCGAAACGTTAACTCTGTTTCTCTCAGTACCGATGCTGCCAGAACGGCTGAGTTTTTCTAACAATAACTGATTTTCTCCCTCTTTCTGTCTTTAATCTATTACAACCCCTTCATCAAATTCAACACCTCTATTAAAGAGGAACATACAGACATCGAGAGAGAGAGAGAGAGATACAGAGGAAAGGAGAGGCAGAAGGACTGAGAAAAACTGAGATTTTAAACAGCAGAAAGATGAGGTGGTGAGAGATAAAAGCTGAGAAATAGAGGAAACAAGTAACACAGAAAGAATGATATAAAATATAAGGGAGCAGGTTATCAGTTCCCAGCTACAGAGAGCAGAGGGAACTCAGTGACTGGTCCACAGACACAGCCGGTTCTGTCCGGGAATGGAGACTCTGAACAGAAATAACCGGCTCATTTGTAAATGTCACCACAATGTGATCTGTGTGACTCTGCCCTGACTCTGTGGACAGATATAGGCGGCATTGATAGATGCTCTCACCAGATTGTGGTCCCTGGATTTATTTTCTGCTCAGAAGTGAGATGTGTGGTTTGGAACCGGCAGCAGAGAAACAGGAAGTTGTGTTACCTGAAAATGAAACAGCAGGCGTCAGTTTCATGTTATCACCGTGAACAGTCTTCCTGCCTGTGAGGGTGAACTCACTCTGACAGCATCAAGAACACCCACACAGATTGCTGCCGGCCTCAGCATTACATTCATCCTGTTTCCTTTTTATACATCAAAATATGAGGTTATTTAATTTATTAACATATTCACTGAGTTGGAAGATGGACTGAGGATATCACTGGGAGAAATGAGGGGACATTATACAAACTTAAATTTTCCTCAAAGTGGGTTATTAGAAAATAGGAGATTAAAAGTGAGTCAGGGCCAATCAGAGAGAGAGAAAGTGAGGTAGAGAGAGAAAGGATTGAGTCTTCATAAATGAGATGTTCACTCAGAAAGCGGAGAGGTTCAGTGTGTTCGGTGCGTCTTCAGAGAGAGATAATTATTTAAAAGGACGGAAAGTGGGAAGCACACATCAATAAAAGTGGGAATTCTTGGACACAAGCTGCAGCTCCTTCCTTATCTGGGAATGAAACTATTGTCTATTCTCCCTGCTGTTACCAGGTTCCTGTGATGCCCGCCTGCTGCTATTTTAATGCAAACTCCAACCAATCTATTTTAATTATTTTAAGTAGGTTTTAATTCAATTAATTCATTGTGACTGTCACACAATGTTTCACGTGGATTCCGATGTATTTTCAGCCTGGAAACTGAAACCAGCTGCTTTACATTCAGTCAGGAACATCACAGTTTTACACCAATTGCTGATTTGCCAGCACAGTAGGCTAAACAACAGGCGTGTAATGCAGATCAAGGCTAGCAGCGCGGGTTTAATTCCCGTACCAGCCTCCCCGAACAGGCGCTGGGATGTGGCGACTAGGGGCTTTTCACAGTAACTTCATTGAAGCCGACAAGTATAAGCAATTATTATTATTACATTTCCAGCATTCACCATTGTTCTTCCCGACTCTGAACACAGTTGTAAAGAAGATTTCTGTTCCGTGTCTCGGGGTTCTGAGATGTGGAAGAGAGCGGCTGTGGCACATTTCTTACACACCTCAGGATTAACCCACATGGGGACTTTGCTGACAGTGAAGAGAGATGAGAAAGACCAAAGTGTGATTTGTCCCTCTCAGTGTGACCCTGAAGGACTGTGTCCAGGCTGAAGTTCTGTTCCTGCCGTGTGATCCTCCCCCAGATTGTCCTTTCTGAGCTCCAGACAGGTAATGTTCACCACTCAGGTGGGAAAGACAAAAATCTGCAACAACGTTTCAAACAAAGCTGATTTATTTCACATTTATTCAGAATAATAAACCTCATCAGCAGATTAAGACGGTCAGACTGAACATTGTGAAGTGTCCTGGACATGATTAACAGCATCAATAAGGGTATAATCTAAACCTTGTAGTCGCTTGTGAACTCATTGGTGTGTTAGCTTGTGGGATGAGTGAGCAAATCCCTTTCCACAGACATTGCAGTTGGACGGCCTCTCCCCACTGTGAACTCTCTGGTGTGTCAGCAGGTTGGATGACTGACTGATTCCCTTCCCACACACAGGTAAATGGCCTCTCCCCAGTGTGAACTCGCTGGCGATTCAATAGGTTGGATGAACGAGTGAATCCCTTCCCACATACTGAGCAAGTGAATGGCCTTTCCTCACTGTGAACCTGCTGATGTGTCAGAAGGTTGTATGAACGTGTGAATCCCTTCCCACATTCAGAGCAGGTGAACGGTCTATCCCCTGTAGAAGTTGCTGGTGTATCAGAAGGTTGGATGAATTAATGAATCCTTTCCCACAGTCAGAGCAGGTGAATGGCCTCTCCCCAGTGTGAATTCTCTGGTGGTTCAGTAGGGCAGATGGACGGCTGAATCCTTTCCCGCACACAGGGCAGGTGAATGGTCTCTCCTCAGTGTGAGCATATTGGTGTGTCAGTAAATCCTTTTTGTTTTTAAAGCTCTTCTCACAGTCAGGACAGTTAAAAGGTTTGTTATCAGAGTGAACAAGTTGATGTGTCTGCAGGTGGGAAGACTGAATGAATCCTTTCCCACACACAGAGCAGGTAAATGGTCTCTCCCCAGTGTGAATACGTTGATGGGTCAGCAGATCCTTTTTACATTTAAAACTCTTCTCACAGTCAGGGCATGTAAATGGTCGCTTATCAGTGTGAACAATTCGGTGTGTCGCAATATGGGATAACCGAGTGAATCCCTTCCCACACACAGGACAGGTGAATGGCCTCTCCTCAGTGTGAACTCGCTGGTGTGTCAGAAGGTTGTATGAATGGGTGAATCCCTTCCCATAAATGGAGCAAATGAACGTTCTCTCCACAGTGTGACTGTGACGATGAACTCCCAGTTGTGATGGGTAACTGAATCCCTTCCCACAGTCCGAACATTTCCATGGTTTCTCCATGGTGAGGGTGTCCTTTTGTCTCTCCCGTTTAAAGCCTTGTCGACACACGCAGCAGAAGTATAGTTTCTCCCTGCTATGAATGGTGTGATTTTCCTTCAGGCTGTGTAACTAGTTCAAGCTCTTTCCACAGTCAGTGCAATGAAACACTCTCATTCGGGTGTGTGTGTGTCTCGGTGCTTTTCCAGTCACACTGATCTTTCAAATTTTTTTCCTTAAACGGAAGAGACAAACATTTCTCCTTCCAGTTTCAAAGACTGATGATATTCAGCTCCTGATGAATCGAGTGGCTGTCAGATCTCGATGTGATGTTTGGTTTGAGTTTTCGGTCGGCCAATCCTCCACTTCCAATATCCTGTAAAAGGAGTTTACAAAAGCCGTCACTGTCAGTCCAAGATAGAAATTCTGAACAGGCAATTCTAATTTCTCAGGAACATTTTCTCCTCTCTTGTTCCCCCAAAGCTGTAAATCCCCGTCCCACACACTCTCCTTCCTCCCTGGGCTGAAATCCAAACCCATCTCACCATCTGCACCATATCTTTCCTCCACTCCCAGTTTTCTCCCTCCCTCTCCTCTGCCTGGGTTCAGTTCTCCAGCTCCTGTCTGCAGACTGACAATAAAATCAATGGGTCTTATTGGGGGGTTTGGGTTCTCACCATTGTCCCCGCTCGCGGCTGCACTCAATCAGCCTCTCGGAACCGCACTCACTCTCACTGCGGCTGCGCTGAGGCCGGAGCAGCACAGCGCATGCTCCGCACAGTGAGGCGACTTCCGGGGGCGGGGCAGACGTGGCGCCTGCGCGTTCTGGCTCCTGTGATGGAGATAGGGCATATTCATCCCAGGCATTCTGGGTAGTCTTCTCCGCCATTATTTCTATACTTTCCTCATGTTGATAATTTGGTTCCGGCACTTTTGATACAGTTCGGTGTTTGTACCGAATGGGGCGGCCGCATCGGTATTTTTCGCTCTGATCGGCCCCTGTTAACGGCTGTCATCTGTTTCGGGGGCGATATGCAGCAGAGCGCCTGCGCGGCCGCCATCTTTTCTCAGTGGAAATGTGCAGCAGGGCGCGGAAGAGAGAATCTTGTGAATTTCTTTCCTGGACTGAGAGTGAAATTCCTTTGGAAACTCCTTTAGAAAGAGGAAGATTTACTAATGGGAACAACACACCAAACATCACATCATCCTCTGACTGAGTTGCTCGATTCATCAGGACCTGAATATCATTGGGAGGTTAAATGGTTTGTCTGTTCTGTCTGAGGACAAAGATTTCAGATATCAGAGTGACTGGGAAACTTCTAATGACCATTCCAGGTTAAATTTGAGACTAATTACACCGATCACATTCGGGAAGTTAAATTATTTGCTGTTGTAGGCAGGTAAATTTTAGAATTACCACATTCGCATACTTGGCAGCTAAACTGGGCAGACCGCTGACCTTGTTAGTAGTGAGAGTTACTATCCCGGATTTTATTAAAGTTTGTTGTTCCTGTGGCATTTCATTCAGCTCATCGTGATGACAGAGTAGGTATTCAGCCTAACCCCAATTTCCAGATCGTGGTCTGTAGCCTTTTGGGTTACACCAATTCAAATGTTTATCAAGATACTTTTAAAATGTTATCAAGGTTTCTGCCATCATTTCAGGCAGCATGTCACAGATTCTCGCCACCTTTGCACCCTCTAAATCTCCTCGTTCTTCCTTAAATCTCTGCCCATTTTTAATCGATCCCTCAACCAATGAGAATAGGACCGTCCTATCCAACCTATTTAGATCCCTCAAAATTAAAAAAAATATATAAATTTAAAGTACCCAATTATTTTTTTCCAATTAAGGGGCAATTTAGTGTGGCCAATCCAACTAACCTGCAGGTATTTCGCTGTGCAGATGAAACCCAGGAGAATGCGCATACTCCTTACAGAAAGTGACCTGGGGCCGGGATTGAACCCGGTCCTCAGCACGCAGGCAGCACTGCGAGCCCGAGATCTCTCAGAATTTTATACACTTATTATAATCTTTATTATTGTCACAAGTAGGCTTACATTAACACTGCAATGAAGTTACTGTGAAAATCCCCAAGTCACCACACTCCGGCACCTCTTCGGGTACACGGAGGGAGAATTCAGAATATCAAATTCTCCGAACGAGCATGTCTTTCGGGACTTGAGGGAGGAAACTGGAACGCCCGGTAGAAACCCACACAGACACTGGGGAACGTGTAGACTCCGCACAGACAGTGACCCGAGAGGGAATTGAACCCGGGACCACTGTGCTACCGTGTCGCCCTGTAACTGTTCAGCTCAATGTTCTCAGATTAAAGAAACTGAAGCGGCCAATGTGCGGCTTGAACCCACGATACTGTGATCCCATGCTCTACTGACTGACCTAGCCAGGCTGCTTTTCAAAATTTAATTTTGGTCTCCCCTCAGACTTTTCTGTTCCAAGGAAAACAGCCCCAGTTTATCTAAACTTTCCTCTGAGCAAACATTGTCAATTTCTGGCTGATGTTCTCAAATCCCCTCTGTGTTGGGTCACTGTCCGTGTGGAGTTTCCACATTCTCCCCATGTCTGCATGGGTTTCACCCCCACAACCCAAAGATGTGTAGGTAAAGGGTTGGCCATGATAAATTGCCCCTTAGTTTGAAAAAAATAATTGGGTACTGTAAATTTTTTTTAAAAGAAAAAAAATCCACCCTGTACATCAGAATCTAGCTCTGGCCTAACTAGTCCTGTCCTGCCATTTATCATGAAATCCTTTGCCTTGTTTTCCCTCCAGCTTTCTTCCGCACTATCAAGTGTTCAATCATTTTTTGTGTCACAGATAAACTTCTTATTCATGTTCCTTCGTTTACTTTCAAATCAATTATGTAAACTAGGGTTGAAGGGCCCAGTACTGATTCGTTTGAAATTGGTACTGGAAACAGCCCTTTGATTTTCTCTATTCTTTATGGGATGTGAGTGTCATGGGCAACCCAGCTTGGTTGCCCATTCCTAATTGCCGTTAAGCTGAGTGGCTTGCTTGGTAATTTCAGAAGGCAATTCAGAATTAATCACATTCCAGTGTATTGCCCAGCTCAAGTAATGCTGGTGCAGACTCAATGGGCCAAATGGTCACCTTCTGTACTGTAGATTCTATGATTAATTCTGACCTTGGGTTACAAACTGTGGAGTTTGTACATTCTTCCTATGTCTGCATAGATTTCCTCCGGGTGCTCTGGTTTCCTCCCACAGTCCAAAGATGTGCAGGTTAGATGGATTGGCTGTGTTGAATTGTCACTGGGAGGGGTTGTAGGGGTAGGGTGGGGAATTCGCCAAGTTAGGATGCTGTTTCAGAGGGTTGTTGCAGACTCGATGGACCGAATGGCCTCCTTCTGCACTGAGAGGATTCCATGATTCTACATTGGATCCAATGATATGTTCACTCACATACTGCAGCCTGATTCTTATTATGGGGACAGATACTGTGTTTGGTACTTTCAAAGTGAGTGAATCTTTTGCTGTTTTTCCTCTGGGCCCCATCTCCACTATTATTGTCTGATTGTCCCACTGAGACTCTCACTGTTATTATTGGACAATCAGCGAGTCAGCCTGAGCCTGTGGTCGTTCTCACCATCTGGAACCATCACAATGCCCGGGTGATTGACGGCATCTCCCGACCAATAGGAAGAGGAGGGGCAGGGCTGGTGGACAACCGGGAGCGGCTGGTCCTCCAACCAATCGGAGTGAATGAGGGGCGGGGCCCTCTGTGATTGAAGCATGCGCAGTGTGGGCAATGGCGAAGGAGAAGGCGTCGTTTTCAGATCAGAAATCGGTAAGAGGCGATAAACAATATGGAGGGAGCGAGAGATCGAGTGGGTGGGCGGAAACGTTGTGTAAAGCTGCTGTAAGCCGGAAACCTCGGAAAGGTTTGTCCCGAACGGAGCTGCAGCTCCTCGTGTTCGGCTCGAGTTAACGGCCGCCATCTTTATTGGATGTGCATCAGGCCGCATGCGCGTTTCTCATCTTTGTCGGGGCGATGTTTCAATGAGTGGGAGGAGCTTGTTCCCCATTGTTCAGAATGGAGACAACTTGTCCATCAAACTGAATTTGTCTTTCAGTCCCAATGTCTTATTGATGATGCAAAGCGGTGGCAGAGATGGAAAGAAAAGGAAGCCAATCCCGCTCTCCAGATATCATTGTCTGCGTGGGTTTCCTCCGGGTGCTCCGGTTTCCTCCCACAGTCCAAAGATGTGCAGCTTAGGTGGAGCGGCCATGCTAAATTGCCCTTAGTGTTGAAAGGGTTTGGGTGGGGTTACTGGGTTGAGGGGACAGGTTGGAAGTGTGGCTTTAAATGGTGTGCTCTTACCAAGGGCCGATGCAGACTCGATGGGCCGCATGGCCTCCTTCTGCACTGTAAATTCTATGATCCATTGGACATTCTGTCCCATGTGTCCAAAGCTCTGTGGCTCTGTTCAGTCAGATGAAGACCCAGGGCAGAAACTCCCAACCCTGAGTAGAAGTCACCCTCAAATCAGGGGGCTGCTGATGACAAGAGGGTCAGTGTGCAGCGTGACCATGAGTGGTCATCCTGGACCAGGGAGCAGGAGGAGAGAATATTGTGAATTTCTATCCTGGACTGACAGTGATTAATTTTGGAAAATCCTTTTACAGGGGATTAGTAGGGGAGGATTTATAAACAGCAAACTCAAACCAGGAGAAATGTTTATCTTTCCTGAATTACATTTCTGGACTGACAGTGATACCTTTGTCAACTTCTTTCACAGGGGCTTAGAAAGGGATTTGCAGACAGGAAACTCACAACCAATCCTCACATCAAATTCTGACACCACTGTTCGAGTTATCAGGACCTGGAGATTATCGACCTTTGTGTGTAAGCATTGAGTTCAGATCATTACCACTCACTGTGTAACATCTCCCCTGTGGATCTTGCTCACAATCATAAATCTGTGTCCCATAATCCTTAACAATTTGCTGATGAACAGCTTTTCTTTATCTTTTGTACAGGCCAAGGGTCCACCCAAGATGGCCGCCACACACGTACCCATACATTCAGAGTAAACCAAAAACAGTTATTTAGTGATCAGGTAGCTAACCCGTCTTCCTCCCCACCCCCTATATATCTACATTGTGCTTCATAAAGAAAATCTCCCTTCATCCCCGAACAGAAAAACAGATTTCATCAGAAAATATCAAAACTATATAGAGGATATCACAACACCCATCCCATCCCACAGGAATGTAGATCTTGTCCAACACAGATAACTGGACCCCAGTCCATGCTTTACAATGTTCGCCTCCTCCGGTGTCTCAAAATGGAAGTCTTTGGACTCCTAGGCGAGCTGCAGCTTTGCTGGGTATACCACCCTGAATCAAACTCCTTTTTTACACAGAGCAGCCTGAACCTCATTAAAGGCTGCTCGCTTCTGCACCAGCCCGGCTCCCGCATCCTGGTAAGTCCTCACCCGGATAACTGAGTGAATCCCTTCCCACACTCCGAACAGTCTGTTGCCAGTGTGACTACGGTGATGAATCTCCAGCTGACATGGAGATCTGAATCCCTTCCCACAGTCCCCACATTTCCATGGTTTCAGGATGCTGCTGGTGTCCTTGTCGCTCTCAACGTTGACGATGAGTTGATGTCTTGTCCCCACAGAGAGCATGTCTACGGTCTCTCACCACTCTGAACAGTATGATGTTTTTTCAGACTGTGTAACTGGTTAAAGCTCTTTCCACAGTCAGTTCACTGTAACACTTTCACACAAGTTGTGTGTGTATCGGGTTTTTTTCAGTCACGCTGATCTTGAAAATCATTTCCTACAGTCAGAACAGACAAACATTTCTTCTACACATTCACAGTCCAATGATATGCTTGTCCTGATGAATAGATCTTGATTTAACAGATCAAGATCTGTTAAATCTTGATGTGAAGTTTGATTTGAGTTTCCATCTGTAAATCCTCCCCTTGTAATATCCTGTAAAAGGAGTTTGCAAAAGTCATCACTAGGAGCAGGCACAGTGACTCAGTGATTAGCCGAGAGCCCGGGTTTGATCCCAGCCCCGGGTCACTGTCCGTATGGAGTTTGCACATTCTCGCCGTGTCTGCGTGGGTCTCGCCCCCACAATCCAAAAACATGTGCAGGGTAGGTGGATTGGCCAGGCTAAAATTACTCCTTAATGGGGGAAAATAAGAATTGGTACTCTAAATTTATTTATTTTTTTTGGAATTAAAACAAAAGTCATCACTGTCAGTCCAGGGTAGAAATTCGGAACAGACAATTCCAGTTTCTCTAGAACATTTTTTCCTCTCTTGTTCCCCCAAAGCTGTAAATCCCCGTCCCACATACTCTCCCTCCTCCCTGGGCTGAAATCCAAACCCATCTCACCATCTGCACCATTTCTTTCCTCCACTCCCAGTTTTCTCCCTCCCTCTCCTCTGCCTGGGTTCAGTTCTCCAGCTCCTGTCTGCACACTGACAATAAAATCAGTGGGTCTTATTGGGGATTTGGGGCCTCCAGCGGGTGTTTGTGAATCCTCCCCCGCCCACCTGCCAGGGTTTCCTTCCTTGCAAGAGATCAGAGTCCTCATTGATGATTTCAGCCCATCCAAGAACCAGGCTAAATTGCCCCTTAATTGTGAACAAAAATTACATGAAGGTTCACGGCTCCACAAAGTGTTTCTAACTCCTCCCACCCATCTCCTTAACAGGTTGGCGCATTTATTTGTCTAAAAGAATGGTTTCTGCTGGCACAGCCATTAGCACTGCTACCTCACGGCGCCAAGGACCCGGGTTTGATCTCGGCCTTGGTTCACTGTCCGTCTGGAGTTTGCACATTCTCCCTGTGTCTACATGGGTATCACCTCCACAACCCAAAGACGTGCAGGGTAGGTGGATTGACCACAGTAAATTGCACCTTAATTGGAAAAACAATAATTGGTTACTCTAAATTTATTTTAAAAAAGGATTGTCTCTTTCCTAATGTTCACAATTAATTGGGTGGATTCCCCAGGAGATGGCTGACATTTATGGGGACATTAAATTAATGATGGACAGAGATACGTCCAGTGTGTTACATGGTACAGATTAGATATATTATTTACGGTTCTGTAATAAATTAAATATTATTATTTCTCGTCTTGTAATATAAGATTGTAGCTGTGTTATAGATTTCCAGCTATCTCTTCCCTCAGAGGGTTGTGTTTGATTTCTCTTCCACAGGGACCAGTTGTATCTGAGGGTCATTGAATATATTGAAGCACAAGTCTGACAGATATTTTATTGACAATGGAGTTAAGGGTTATGGGGAACAGGTAGGAAAATAGAGTGAAAGCTGAGATGAGGGATCTCTTCACCCCAGGATGTGGTGAAGTTTTGGAATTCTCTACCCCAGAGGAATGTGGAGCCTCAGTCATCAGATATGTTCAAGACAAATATTGATAGGTTTCTAGATATTGAAGATATCGAGGTATATGGGGATTGTGTGGGAAAATGGTGCTGAGGTAGATCAGCCAAGGATCTCATTGAATAGTTGAACAGACTCAGTGGGCCGAATGGCCGACTCTTGCTCCTATTCTAATCTCCGTGTCCTGGTCAGGAAGCATTGAGCTGAGCTTGGATCTGTCAATCAACATGAATCAGCACCTTCAGGAGAATTGTGAGGGTGAATAGTAGATACAGCAGAGTGAGAATGGAGGGGGGGATGGAGATTTACAGCTTTTGAAGAACGAGAGAAAATTATGTTCCATAAGAACTAGAATTGTCCTGAATTTTAATAATAATGATCTTGATTGTCACAGGTAGGCTTACATTGCAATGATGTTCCTGTTAATTTCTATTCTGTACTAACTGATGACTTTTGTGAATTTAAAGGATGTTGGAAGAGGAGGAATTATAGACAGAAATCTCAAACATCACGTCTCGATGTGACAAACTCTCTCGATTAATTCTGAACTGAATATCATTGGGTTCTGAATATCATCGGCGAGAAGGAGAAATGTTTGTCCAATCTGTCGGCTTCAAAAGATTTAAATGTGAATGTGACTGGAAAAGCACCGAGACACCCACAACACACACCCGAGTGAGAGTGTTCCAGTGAACTGACTGTGTAAAGAGTTTCAACTATTACACAGCCTGAAAAAATATCACGTCTTTCACAGTGAGGAGACACAGTGCACATGTTCTGTGTGTAGACAAAGCTTCCACTGATTGTCCAATCTGGAGAGACACGAGGAGACCCAAAACATGGAGAAACCGTGGAAATGTGGGGACTGTGGGAAGGGATTCAGAGTCCCATCTCAGCTGGAAATTCATCAACGCAGTCACACTGGGGAGAGGCCATTCACCTGCTCTCAGTGTGGGAAGGGATTTATTGATTCATCCACACTGCGGAAACACCAGCGAGTTCACACTGGGGAGAGGCCATTCACCTGCTCCAAGTGTGGGAAGGAATTCACTCAAGCATCCAACCTGCAGAAACACCAGCGAGTTCACACTGGGGAGAGGCCATTCACCTGCTCTCAGTGCGGGAAGGGATTTATTGATTCATCTACCCTGTGGAAACATCAGCGAATTCACACTGGGGAGAGACCATTCACCTGCTCTCAATGTGGGAAGGGATTCACTCAGTTATCCACCCTGCAGTCACACCAGCGAGTTCACACTGGGGAGAGACCATTCACCTGCTCTCAGTGTGGGAAGGGATTTATTGATTCATCCACCCTGCGGAAACATCAGCGAATTCACACTGGGGAGAAGCCATTCACCTGCTCTCAGTGTGGGAAGGGATTCACTCAAGCATCCAACCTGCAGACACACCAGCGAGTTCACACTGGGGAGAGGCCATACATTTGCTCTCAGTGTGGGAAGGGATTAAGCCATTCATCCAACCTGCGGAAACATCAGCGAGTTCACACTGGGGAGAGACTATTCACCTGCTCTCAGTGTGGGAAGGAATTCCCTCAGTTATCCAGTCTGCAGAGACATCAGCGAGTTCACACTGGGGAGAGACCATTCACCTGCTGGCAGTGTGGGCAGGGATTACATGGAAAATAGGAGCAGGAACAGATCATTTGGCCCTTTGCGCCTGCTCTGCCATTCATTATGGCCATGGCTTATCATTCAACTCAATAGCCAAATCCCGCTTTCCCCTCCATATCCTTTGATCCCCTTCGCCCAAAGTGCTATATCTAAATGTTTCTTGAAAACATACAATGTATTGGCCTCAACTATTTCCTGTGGTAACAAATTCCACAGACTCACCACTCTCTGGATGAAGAAATCTCTCCTCATCTCTGTCCTAAACTGGGGCAGCACGGTGGCACAGTGGGTTAGCCCTGCTGCCTCACGGCGCCGAGGTCCCAGGTTTGATCCCGGCTCTGGGTCATTGTCCATGTAGAGTTTGCATATTCTCCCCATGTCTGTGTGGGTTTTGCCCCCACAATCCAAAGATGTGCAGGTTAGGTGGATTGGCCACGCTAAATTGCCCCTTAATTGGAAAAGATTAATTGGGTACTTTAAATTTTTTTAAAAATGTATGTCCTAAATGGTCTCCCCCGTATCCTCAGATTGTGACCTCTGGTTCTGTACACGCCCACCATCGTGAAAATCTTTCCTGCATCTACCCTGTCAAGTCCTGTTAGAATATTATAGGTTTCAATGAGATTTCTCCCCCCCCCCCCTTTCATTCTTGTCAATGCCAGCAAATACAAACCTAACTGATCCAGTCTCTCATGCAACTGTCCCACCATGCTAGGAATCAGCTTGGAAAACCTGCGCTGTGATCCCTCTTGAGCAAGAACATCCTTCCTCAGATTCGGAGACCAAAACTGCTCACAATATTCTCACCAAGACCCTGTATAATTGCAGCAAGATATCGCCGCTTCTGTACTCGAATCCGCTCGCAATGAAGGCGAGCATATCATTTGCTTTCTTTACCGCCTGCTGTAGCTGCATGTTTACCTTTAGCGACTGCTGTATGAGGATACCCAGATCTCGTTGCACATTCCCTTCTAATTCATGACCAATCAGATAATAGTCTGCCTTCTCGCTTGTGCTCCCAAAAGTGGATAACCTCGCATTTCTCATAATTATACTGCATCTGCCATTCATTTGCCCACTCACTCAACTTGTCCGAATCACACTGAAGGATCTCTGCATCCTCCTCACAGCCCCCCTCCGCCTCCCGGCCCAAGCAACTTGGTGTCATCTGCAAATTTGGAGATATTGCATTTTGTTCCCTCATCTAAATTGTTTATATATAGGGTGACACAGTGGTTAGCACTGCTCCGTCACGGAGCTGAAGACGAGGGTTCAATCCTGGCCCTGGATCACTGTCCATGTGGAGAGAAGTTCCCCCCTGTTTGTGTGGGTCCCACCCCGATAAACCAATGATGTGCAGGGTACGTGAATAGTTTTTGAACCAGGTTTCTGACCTTATCAATACACTACCCCTAATCCCATGTGCTTTAATTTTACACGCTAATCTCTTGTGCGGGACTTTGTCAAAAGCCATCTGAGAGTCCAAATATACCACATCCACTGGCTCCCCCTCATCAACTCTACCAATTACACCCTTGAAGAATTCAGTAGATCTGTCAAGCATGATTTCCTCTTCACAAATCCATGCTGACTCTGTCCGATCCTGCCACTGGTTTCGAAGTGCTTTGCTTTAAAATCTTTGATAATGGATTCTAAAATTTTCTCCACTGCCGATGTCAGGCTTACTGGTCTATAATTCCCTGTTTTCTCTCTGTATCCTTTTTAAATAGTTGAATTTCATAAACCACCCTCCAGTCTGCAGGAATTGTTCCAGGGTCTATGGAATCCTGGAAGATGACCACCAATGCATCCACTATTTCGAGAGCCTGAAGTACTTTGGTCGCAGATTATCAGGCCCTGGGGATTTATCAGCCTTCAATCCCATCAATTTCCCCAACACCATTTCTTTACTAATATTGATCTTCAGTTCCTCCCTCTCACTAAATCCTACGTTCCCCAACATTTCTGGTATCTGATTTGTGGCTTCATTTGTGAAGACTGAATCAAAGTATGTATTTATTTGCTCAGCCATTTCTTTGTCGCCTATTATACATTCCCCTGTTTCTGACTGGAAGGAACCTACATTTGTCTTCACCAATCTTTTTCTCTTCACATACCGATAGAAACTTTTACAAACAGCCTAATTTTCTGTTTTATGCCATTCCCAACATCACCACTGCGGTTTGGGGATTTCTTTACTAATTTATTTCCACCTTGGTGTTTCTCAGCTCTACCCATACAGATTCCACATTGTCGGAGCTAATATCCTTCCTCACTATTGCATTAATTTCCTCTTTAACCAGCACTGCCACTCCACGGCCTTTTCCTTTTTGTTCAGGCCGTTCCCCTGCCCTCAATGTGCGAAGGGATTCATCGCACGTTCTGAGACACTAACAAATTCACAACTGATTACAGGGATTGGATTCTGCTGTTATTGTTTCTGTTCTCAATTACACCCAGGATTGCATTTTGTTCATTCTGTTGGTCAATGGGGATGGTCAGAGGGTGTCTTTCTGCTGGACTGGCTGGTCTCACGGCTTCTCCCCCAGTGGGCTGATTCTCTCTGAGCCTTCTTGCAAATTCCTGGTCTCACATTTCACAAGGATCAAAAAGTGAAAGGGGGTTTGGAGATTAGAAGATGTTTCATTACCATTTCTGTTTGGAAACCCCAAAAATCATGCCACATTGCCATGAACATGGGCTATGGTGGTTACATGGTTCTTTTGTTTAATTTATTTTGGTGCTTCTCACTGAAGAAAACTATCAGGGTATGAGGGCCAAGTTGTCTGAGGTGCACTGGGAAACTACATTAAATAGTATGGTGGGAGACAGGCAATCACTAATATTTAAGGATTTATTACAGATTTACATGGGGATCGGTTCGCTCAGTTGTCTGGATGGCTGGTTTGTGCTGAGTGACACCAACAGCACAGGTTAAATTCCCATACCGGCTGAGGTTAGCCATGGTCCGTGTCAGTATTTATGCTCCGCATGAGCCTCTCCCATCAGCCGATACAGACATACATCCCCTCATGTATGTATCTAGCTTTACGTTCAATGGATTCATGCTGTTCACCTCAACCACTCGCTGTGGTAACGAGCTCCACATTCTCACCACTCGCTGGGTAAAGAGGTTTCTACTGAAATTCCTCTTGGATTATTGAATCCCTTCATAATCTGAAAGACTTCCATCAGGTCACCCATCAGTCTTATCTTTTCCAGAAAAAAGCAGCACCAGCCTTTCCTGAGTGTTAAATGCTCTCAGTTCTGTATATTATGAATCTTTGTTGCACCTTATCCAGTGCCTCTATTTCCTTTTTCTAAATGGAGATCGCCAATGTTGTCAGTGCTCCCAGTGTAGTCTAACCCTGGTTCTGAACAAGTTGAACATTTCCTCCGTGCTTTTCAATTCTATCCCCTATGGAACCCTAGTTATGGGCCCCACACTTTAGGAAAGATGTGAAATTCTAAGTTTGGGTGTAGAGGACATTAACGAGAATGGCACCAGAGATGAGGGACTCCAGTTAGTTGGAGTGACTGGAGCAGCTGAATTTCTCTCCTGAGATCACAGCATCTGGATGTTGGGGAATGGAGCCATTCAGCCCTTTGGGACCGTGTCGGCTCCCTGTGGAGGAAGCCAGTCTGTCCATTGCCCCATTCCCCGAATCCCTGTGGGTTTATTTCTCTCAGTGCCTGTCCAATTTCCCATTGAAATCATTCCATCATCTCTGCATCTCCAGGGCGGCATGTGGTGCAGTGGATAGCACTGGGACTGCGGTGCTGTGGACCCGGGTTCAAATCCCAGTCCTGGGTTACTGTCCGTGTGGAGTTTGCACATTCTCCCCATGTCTGCGTGGGTTTCACCTCCACAACCCAAAAGATGTGCAGGATAGGTGGATTGGCCACGCTAAATTGGCCCTTAATTGGAAAAAAACAATAATTGGGTACTCTAAATTTATTTTAAAAAAGAAAAAAAATCTCTGCATCTCCGACCCTCATAGGCAGTAGGTTCCAGGTTGTTACCACTCGCTTTACATGTACACAAGGCAGCTAGAGCGCAGAGGAGTCTATTTGGCCCATTTTTCCCATGCCAGCTCTTTGTAGAGCGACCCATTTAATCCCATAGTTCGACGATTTTGTTTTCTTTTCCAGAATGCACCAAATTCCCTTTTGGATGTTCCAGTCCAATCAGATTCCAGCACCATTTATGGACAGTGCATTCCAAATCACAACAACTCGCTGTGTTTTACAACAAATAATTGCATATGGTGTGTCTGGAGTTTCACAGAGTATTCAAAATGGTGTCAACACCGTAGTTATTACACAAAATTAAGACTCCAATCTTTTATCAATGATTCTGAGAGGACACTGAGTGTAATACATCCTAATTTGTGAACAATTAGAACAAATGTACATTTCTGTAAAACCTTACTCCCATTTGACCTTCTAAAGTGTTTTAAAGCCAATGGAGTACTTTTGAAACATATTCATTCTTGTAATGTAGGAAGCTGTAAGTACGCATGTGTAATCACATTTAGTTTTAAAATTGTTATTTTCATAGTGTATTCATTGTCATTGGTAACAAGGTCAAGAAAGCCCTTTGATACCTCGAACATGTGGCTTCCTGCAGCCATTTCACCTTCTGTACCTTTTCTATATTAGCTATGTATTGATTTAATTGCAAAAAAATAATAATTAAATTAATGATTATTCAGTAGTGAACATTGATCATCATTAGTGAATTGGTGTATTGGGTAATTATATTGTAAAGACTAGATCTTTATTTCAAAAAATAATACGATCAACCAAAATGTTTCCAGAAACTGCAGAGCTATCTGAATTTGTTTGAAAAAATAAATTAATTTATAATTTTGTGAAGTTACAAGACATCATATTCTGCTAAGACTGTGTGGGCCAGGCAGTGGAGTAATGGTATTGTTACTGGGCGAGTAATCCAGAGACCCAGGTTAATGCTCTGGGGATCTGGGATCGAATCTGCCTGTGACAGATATTGAAATTGAATAAAAGTCTCAAATTCAAAGGTAATGATGACATTGTGGATTGTTGTAAAAACCCGTCTGGTTCACAAATGTCCTTTTGGAAATCTGCTCTCCTTATGTGGCCTAGCCTACACGTGACTCCAGATCCACAGCAATGTTGTGTTTGACTTGAACGTGCCTCCTGAAATAGCCTCACAAGACACACAGTTCAAGGGTCATTGGAATGAGCAGTAAATGCTGGCCCAGCCAGTGACCCCCACCTCCCATGAATTAATAATGTTTTTTTTTTAAATTTAGATTAGCCAATTATTTTTTCCAATTAAGGGGCAATTTAGCGTGGCCAATCCACCTACTCTGCACATTTTTTGGGTTGTGGGGGCGAAACCCACGCAGACACGGGGAGAACGTGCAAACTCCACACGGACAGTGACCCAGAGCCGGGATCGAACCTGGGACCTCAGCGCCGTGAGGCGGTTGTGCTAACCACTAGGCCACCATGCTGCCCTGAATTAATAATGTTTAAGGCGGCTCATTGTTCAACCTGAAGACGAGTAAGAAACTGTCTCTTTGATTGGATTTGATTTATTGTCACGGGTACCGAGGTACAGTGAAAAGTATTGTTCTGCGCACAGTCCAGACAGATCGTTCCATACATGAAAAAACAAAGTGCGGATCTTGGCAGTTTGGTCAGTTTACAAAAGAATTTAATGACTTTGTAGACGTAGTTTATATTTTAATCACCACCCAAAACAAATTGAACATAGAACAGTCGAATGGTAATGTGTCCTCAAATAGACAGACATGAATTGGGGGAAATGGCAGAGATTTAACTGAACTATATTTTTGAAAAATTCGGCCTTCATGATGGAGAAACAGGAAAAGTCACTGAGGGAGATGAGAAAATCCAGGCTCAGTACGGATTTGCTGTCACCCCTCCTTTCTTATACATGAACGGGATTTCGGCTGCAGAACGTTTCACACCAAAACACAGGGGTCAAATATAAGTGACAGATAATTCTCAATTCACTCCCATTTAACTATGTTTGACATTGTTCAAAAGCTGGGGGGGCAATTTAGCGTGGCCAATCCACCTAACTTGCACATCTTTGGGTTGTGGGGGAAACCCATGCAGACACGTGGAGAATGTGCAAACTCCACACTAACAGTAACCCAGGGCTGGGATTCAAACCCAGGTCCTCAGCGCCGTGAGGCTGCAATGCTAACAACTGTCTCAAATGCCACCCTAAATGCTTCCTATATATGGTGTGGCGATGCTGGCGTCGGACTGGCGTAGGCACGGAAAGGAGTCTTCCAACACCAGGTTAAAGTCCAACAGGTTTGGAATCACTACTTTTCGGAGCGCAGCTCCTTCCACAGGTAAATGAAGAGGTGGGTTCCACAAACACATATAGAAAAATTCAATGATGCGAGATGGTACTTTGAATCCGAGTCTTTGCAGGTAATTAAGTCTTTACAGGTCCAGATGGTGCGACTGGAGAGAGGGATAATCACAGGTTAAAGGGGTGAATTGTCTCAAGCCAGGACAGTTGGTAGGATTTCGTGAGAGCAGGACAGATAGTGGGGGGGGGGGGGGGTGTGAATGTAATGCGACATGAATCCAAGGTCCCGGTTGAGGCCATAGTCATGTGTGCGGAACTTGGCTATCAGTTTCTGCTCAGCGATTCTGTGTTGCCATGCGGCCTGAAGGCTGCCTTGAAGAACGCTTACTCGAAGATCAGAGGCTGATTGCCTTTGGCTGCTGAAGTGTTCTCCGATTGGAAGAGAACATTCCTGCCTGCCGATTGTCATGCAGTGGTTTAGCTCAGTGGGCTAGACAGCTGGTTTGTGATGCAGAACAAGGCCAGCAGCGTGGGTTCAATTCCTGTACCAGCTTATCCAAACAGGTGCCAGAATGTGGCGACTAGGGGATTTTCACAGTAACTTCTTTCAGCGTCTGCATGGTCTCGCCAACGTACCATGCCTCGGCATATCCTTTCCTGCAGCGTATGAGGTTGACAACGTTGGCCGAGTCACCACGAGTATGTACCGCGTATCCGGTGGGTGGTGTTCCCGCGTGTCATGGTGGTACCCATGTTGATGAGCGGGCACATCTTGCAGAGGGTGCCATGGCAGGGTTGTGTGGTGTCGTGGTCGCTGTTCTCCTGAAGGCTGGGTAATTTACAATGGTCTGTTCGAAGTTGCGTGGTTGTTTGAAGGCAAGTAGTGGGGGTGTGGGGATGGCTTTGGCAAGATGTTCATTTTCATCAATGATGTGTTGAAGGCTGCGAAGATGATGTCATAGTTTTTCCGCTCCAGCGAATTCATCAGGCAAATGAGGCTCTGGGAGTTCTTCCACAGACCCCAGGAGGCCGACAGCGAACCCAATGAGACAACCAGTGAACCGGAACAGCAGTCCGAGAGATCTGTGGAAGATCCAGCCAGCAGGAAGGACTGGAAAACCCGACCCATTGAACCAATCCAACCAGCTGATTCTGCTGCTCCTCTTGCACGAAACCACTCAGTAAAACTGCCTCGAAAGTCCTTTTTTGTCCAGATTCTGAACTCCCATCTTTCTCCTCTTTTCCTGCTATCTCCCATCATGCTCTCTCAGAGCTCATCTTGTCTCTGATACTTACCCTTTGCTCCTTTGGCTCGATTCTCATTAAACTGTTGAACATCCAACTTCCACATGTTTCCACGGTGTCTCCATGGAGTCAGTGTCTTTGTGCATTTCCTCTTTAGACAATCAAGTGAAGCTCTGTCCTCACACAGAACATGTGTATGGTTTCTTCCCTTAGTGAATGGTGTGGTGTTATTTCGGGCAGTAACTGGTTAAAGCGCTTTCCACAGTCCGTCCACTGGAACACACTCACTCAGGTGTGTGTGTGTCTTGGTGCTTTTCCAGTCACACGTATGTTTGAAATATTTTCCCACAAACAGAACAAACATTTTTCATTCCACATTCATAGTCTGAGGATATTCAGGTCCTGATTAATTAAGTGATACTGCCGGATCTTAATGTGATATTTGGTTTGTTTCCTGTCTGAAAATCCTCTCCTAATGCCCTGGAAAAGGAGTTTACAAAGGCCACACTATCAGTACAAGATAGAAATTCAGAGCAGACAATTCCAGTTTCTGGGGAACAGTTTGTCTCTCTTCTTTCGCCAAAGCTGTAAATCTCCAGTCCCACACACTCTCCCTCCTCCCTGGGGCTGAAAACCAAATAAAGTATTAGATCATTATTTTTGTATCTTTATACAAAAGTTATATAATTAGAGGTAAGAATATGCTTTATAAGTCACTTCATTCCTGTACGAGCCTCCCCGAACAGGCGCTGGAATGTGGCAACTAGGGGCTTTTCACAGTAACTTCATTTGAAGCCTACTTGTGACAGTAAGCAATTTTCATTTTAATTTCATTTCATTCATGACTTGTGACAGACTTTAATCTGAATCATCCTGACTGAGCAGACAGAATAACAAATGTTAACCTTGTGTCCAGAACTGACTGTGTGGAGATTTGATGAGCAATCGCAAAGGTTGTTTCTCCAAATCTTCCAGGGTTTCCTTTGTTTAACCTCTCCCTCTTGAACTAAGTTATACCAGATATCAGACTCAGGGCCCATTCTGGTTCTCTTCCTGTTGACTAAATAACTTCAATCAAATATGGAGAAGACTGAATCCACTGTTCGGTCCCTGCACCAATCTCCATTCCTGACATACCAACTCTATCCCTCTCCCTGGCAACAGTCTGAGACTTAGCCAGTCTCTTTGTGAACTTGGTTTCACATTTGATCCCAATATGAGCTTCTGACCTCATAGAATTTAGAGTGCGGAAGGCCATTCGGCCCGTTGAACTGCACTGGCCCTTGGAAAGAGCACACTAGCTAAACCCACACCTCCACTTATCCCTGTAGCCCCCGCTAACCTTTTTAGATACTAAGGCAATTTACCATCTTCACCTCCCGATTCGACAATTCCATTACACACCTGGCTGCTCTCCCACAGTCTACCTCTGGAAACTTAAAGCCATCCAAAAGTCTGCGATCCATGTCTTAATTCACAGCAAGTTCCTTTCCCCTATAATCCCTGTGCTCCGATACGTGCATTCGCTCCCAGTCAATTCTCACCCTTGTTTTCAAATCCCTCCATGGACTTGTCTCTTCCTGTGTCTGTCATCTCCTCCAGCTCCACAACCCCCTGAGATATCTGCACAGCTCTGATCCTGGACTCTTGCACACCCCCGATTCTAATTACTCCGCCATGGTTTTCAGTTCCCTCGGCCCCAAGCACTGAATTCCCTCCTTGAACCTCCCCGTCTCCACCTCACTTACCTCCTTTCAGACTCTTTAAAACTCACGTCTTTGACCAAGTTTTTGGTCACCTGTCCTAATATCTCCTTTTGTGTCTGGGTGTCTCACTTTGTTTTATAATGTTCCTGTGAAGTTGACTGGGATGATTTATGATGTTAAAGGTGTTATATAAACAGAAGTTGTTGTTGTTGTTGATTGTAACCCTGACCTCCTGTTTTACAATATCCCACTGGTTTCACAACAAACTCTATCTCGGATGTTTTGCCCCCTGCGGGTTTGCAGCCTCTACAAAGACGGCGGCCGTTAACTCAAGCCTGTCACCGGGAGCAGGCCGCAGCTGTCCCCCCGCTCGATGCAAACCCGGGCCCGGAAACTTCTTATTGGGGTTTGGAGCCTCCAGCGGGTTTCAGTGAAAACTGCCACTTCGCGGCTCTGCCAGAGACCTGCTCCTCTTGCGGCCTGGTGGAGACCGCGGAGCACGTTTATGTTGTCTGTCCCAGGCAGTGGCGTGCAGAGGTCTGGTGATGCCCGGGGCAAATCTTGATTGTATGCCCCAAAGACTCAAGTATAAGGCCTAATATACTGAGAAATATTATGAGAAAGGAAAACATTTTGAATATATAAACACAGATGAAACATGAAATAAACGCTTTATTCGATTTTAATATAAATCAATCAAATTTATTAAGTTCTTTTCCCCAAATGATACCTCCTGTCACAAAACACCTGAACTACTTCACTTTTTACATCAGCTGTGAGAAATTCTTTTTCAATGCTTATTAAAGCCAGGTTGGTCAGTCGCTCCTGTGACATAGAAGACCTCAGATATGTTTTTATTAATTTCAGTTTTGAAAATGACCTTTCACAGCTTGCGACTGAAAATGCGATTGTAAGCAGTAATCTGTATGAAACACACAGCGTCGGAAAGACATCCCTCCCATACTGCAGTAAAGACTCCAGAGCATCTTTAGGATCAGGGGGAACTCTATTCCCTCCAGCTCGAAGGAGCATCACAAAATCAATAATTTTGTCATATAACTGAATTGCAACCACATCATTGTCATAATAATTTGCAAAGTCTGAACATTCCTTTTTTAATTTCTCTCTTTCTTGTTCATCTTCAATCACTCCTGAATTCAAGTTCAGAAGAAAAGAAAATCGGTCACTGAGTCTTTGAAGACGCCACTGCGGTCTTCAATTTCAGTTTTTAATCTGTTCACAATCTCTACTATTACTCTATTCATTTCTTCTTGTGCCGTCAGTCCACTATCTCTTGCTGACTGTCCAGGCATTATTCTTCTTCTTCCTTGTTCGTGCAATTGGTATTCCCCAATTTTGACAATATTCATTGGCTAAATCTATTGCATTGTGGATAATTTCATCATTCTTCAAATTCAAGATATGAATAAGTCCTCTCAGATCACAAGAAGCTTCATGGAACCCCATTTTCGGATCCTGCAAACGTTTTGAGACTTTATCCACTGATGATAAAACTGAGTACCAAAAATTTAATAAAGCTATAAACGGGAACTGTTGAATAGAGTTCAGTAGCGATCCTGCATCAGATTTAGTTTCCCTTGAAAATTCTCCTTCCAGCAGGTGTTGAAGGCTTGCAATAACGTTGTCACACTCTTCGTGGATTACTTGCACAGCATCATGGCTGGAACTCCATCTTGTGTCACACTGTCTTTTCACAGTCCGAGTGACAAATGAGTTTAACACTTCCCAACGAGAAGTAGATGAAGAAAGAAAAGTAGAGTTTTTCGAGAATGCCAAAAAATGTAACAACAACAGGTTGCACCTCACTTGCATGGACACAGGACAAATTGAGGCTGTGGTTCTCGCAGTTCACAAACACAGCTTTTGGGTTAACTTCAAGAATTTTTTGTTGAACACCTCCTCTCACTCCAGCCATAACTGCTGCGTTATCATATGCTTGACCGCGACAGTCATTCATGGAAATTTTGTCTTCTTCCAATTTTTCCTGAATTTTATTTACCAGGCTGACTGCATCTTTCTTGTTGACTTGAAAAAATCCCAGAAATGTCTCCTTTATTTCTACTTTTCTGTTTTCATCAATATGAACGTAAGAATTTCAGAAACCTGATCTTCATGGGCAATATCTGGAGTTGAATCCAGCATTATGCTAAAATATTTTGCGTCCTTAATTTCGGAAATTATATTTTTCTTGACAGTTTCACCAAGAAGATTGATTATTTCGTTTTGAATTCTGTTGGACAAGTAGGTGACACTTTTTGGTTTCTCTTTCCCTCTCTGCAAGTGTTTTGCTAAGATGTCATCATATTTGGCCAAAAGTCTGATTGTTGCTAGAAAGTTTCCTGTATTTTCACTGACTGTCTCCCCTGGCTCTGATAACCCAGATATTCCTTCTCCTCGATGTACACGATAGGCCAGATTCTGTTTTGCCAGAAAGGATATAACCTCGACAATCCGTTCAGTTATAGCTTTCCATCTTTTCTTTTCAGCAGACATTTGCTGTTGAAGTTCAGCATCTATCGTAGTTGAATGATGGAGTCGAACTACAAGGTTCAGGTATTCCCTCATGTGAGCTCTATGAGAAGGGCTTTTCTCATGGTCAGGTATTGTTGGATTTAATTTTCTCCAAGTGGAGAAACCGTCTTCCTTTCCAAAGTTTGACACAGACGACAAATGCTCCTTTGAAAACAAAAAGCAAACAAAACAGTAGCATGTTTTCCGATATGGAGAGTATAACAACCATTTTCTCTCCACAATTTCTCCGTTTGTGGAAACTTTATCAAACCACTGTTTGGAAAATGATCTCCCATCCTTCTCAGCAAATGGACCACTTTTATTCTGATATCTTTCAGGGCCATGTTGTAATATTGTCATCTTCAAATGATCTGGAATCGGTTTCTTCAAACAGCCAAAATCGCTTCTTTGCAAAAATATGCAAATATCTTCTTTATTTTCTTCACATGGATCATCATCCTGACAACGAGACTGAGGAGAGAGAGTATTATGTTCTGACCGAGCTGAATCCGTATCAGAAAAATCCTTCTCTGCACCCACATCATCTTTTACTTCTCCAGGTTCTCCTACTTCTTCTTTACTTCTTTTTATCCATGCATCTAATGCCCCTCTTTGATGGGACTCTTCTTCGACTCTGGCCCTCTTTTTTTTCCTGTTCTGTGCTCCACTCGGTTGCACACGAAATACTCGTAACATTTCATTTTCTATCTCAAAAACCGTAAGACGCATGAGAAAATGGGAAGAAAATGGTAAACAATCGGTCAGTTGCAGACGGATAAACTATATTTCATTTCTTTGTTCCTTCGTATCAAATTATTTCACACTGATTCTCCACTGATGATTTTGTGCAATTTATATCATAGACTTGCAAATTAGTAGTATCTGTATTCGAATATTAGCATGTTAAGGAATAAATGTCTCCTATTCCGAGATTAAATGCCATAGCAGTCCTCTGATCATCCAGGCTTCACTCTTACTACATCCCACGTAAATATTTCATTAAATATCGCCAAAAAACCTATAAAAACCGTAGTTGCACCTGTTCTAGAGCTATTCACTGACCTGAGTAGGTAAAAGAACTAATCTAGATGCACAAAAAGCTGAAGAAAAGATGAGTTATGACTCGAGGAAACGCAGGAACGAACAGCCACGTCTGCTTGTTGCTTTTGATGGTTGCACCACGTACATCATGCGCATGCGTGTGGGGGGGATGGGGAGAAGGACCATTTTCTCTAGACAGAAAGGGTACACCATGTTAAAGGAATAAAGGGCTAACAACTGCCTCTGCAGTGTGGTGAGCCTCCAAAAATTGATTTATCACCGCTGAAATTTTAAAATTACTATCTTATTTCCTTCTCTGGGGCAGCACGGTGGCCTAGTGGTTAGCACAACCGCCTCACTGAACTGAGGTCCCAGGTTCGATCCCGGCTCTGGGTCAATGTCCGTGTGGAGTTTGCACATTCTCCCCGTGTCTGCGTTGGTTTCGCCCCCACAACCCAAAAAATGTGCAGAGTAGTTGAATTGGCCACGCTAAATTGCCCCTTAATTGAAAAAAATAATTGGGTAATCTAAATTTTTTTTAAAAATTAAAAAAAAAAAAAAAAATTTTTTTTTTTTTTTTTTTTTTCCTTCTCTGATTGGATGCCCCCATCCAATGGATGCCCGGGGCCAATGCACCGTCGCCCCCCCCCCCCCCTCTGCACGCCACTGGTCCCAGGCTGCACTCCCTCTTTGATTTCTTGACTATGTTGTTGAAGTTTTATTTGCACTTCAGCCCCACGTTCCTGATCTATGGACATCCGGTGTGGCGAGGGGCAGGGAAGGCGGAGGACGTCCTCGTGAACCTGCTCCTGGGCCTGGCCAAACTAGCCATTTATCGGTCCAGGCAGTGGGCGAGCGAGGGGGTCGTCCAGCCCGACTGTCTGCCCCTCTTCCGCGGCCTTGTTCGCGGCCGGCTGTCCCTGGAAAGGGAGCATGCGGTGTCCATGGGCACACTGGAAGATTCCCGTGCTCGGTGGGCACCGCAGGGGTTGGATTGCCTTATCTACCCCGATTTTCACACTCTAATTTGACAGGTTTTAGATAAGTTTCTGTTCCCTTTCTTGTTCCATTTGGGTTGTGCTCCACTCGTTGTTTTAGCAGCACTCCCTTCTTTTGTTTTATCCATTATTTACTTTATGTTCTTTTGCTTAGTTCTTTTCACACCCAGCATCATGCTAAGGCAGATGCTGGCTTAATCCTGCACATGAACATAAATGTGCAGGTCTCAAAACTCACAAAATAATTTTTACAAAAAACGAACATCAACATCAGACATAAACTAAAGTACTGAAGGCTCAAAACAGCTTCAGTGAAACGTCCCGGCCGAGCCCAGCATGGACACTGCGCATGCCCGAACTCACAATGCCCTGGGAATGATTGACGGCAGCTCTGATCCAATAGGAAGAGAGGGATGGGCCTGGAGGACCGAGTGGTTGTAGAGGGTCCTCCAACCAATCGGAGTGAATGAGGGGCGGGGTCTGAGCCCGGTCTCCCACGTGAGGTGGAGCATGCGCTGTGCCGAGTACAGTTCAGGATTCAGGTGGTGGGCTGGAGATCCCTGATCAGATCCCGGTTGGTGAGTCATGAGGGAGGGATGGAGCCGGCGGATGGGTCGGGAGGCTTCATAAACACTCCGTGTCACCCCGAATACGAATCTCGGATTTGCAGTTGAACCGGCGAAAGGTGCTCGGGCTTTTCACCGAGATAGGCCCGGGTGGCCTGGCGCATGCGTACGGAGCGAGAGTCCCGGCTTTGCTCCGCCTCCCGGCTTTGCTCCGCCTCCCATTGACTCTGATTGGCTGGAGGACCAGCCGCTCCCGGTTAGTCCTCCAGCACCGCCCCCTGAGTTGGAGCAAACCCTTCAGCTTGATCCAACAGATAGAACATAGAAACATACAGCACAGAATAGGCCCTTCGACCACGATGCTGTGCCCAACTTTTGTCCTAGATTAATTCTAGATTATCATAGAATCTACAGTGCAGAAGGAGGCCACTCGGCCCATCGAGTCTGCACCGGCTCTTGGAAAGAGCACCCTACCCGAGGTCAACACCTCCACCCAACCCCATAACGCAGTAACCACACCCAACACTAAGGGCAATTTTTGACACTTAAGGGCAATTTATCATGGCCAATCCACTGAACCTGCACATCTTTGGACTGTGGGAGGAAACCAGAGCACCCGGAGGAAACCCACGCACGCAAGGGGAGAATGTGCAGACAGTGACCCAAGCCAGGACTCGAACCTGGGACCCTAGAGCTGTGAAGCAATTGTGCTATCCACAATGCTACCGTGCTGCCCTTAAGAACAAATTAATCTACACTTCATTATTCTACATTTCATTATTCTACCATAATCCATGTACCTCTCCAATAGCCGCTTGAAGGTCCCTAATGTTACCGACTCAACTACTTCCACAGGCAGTGCATTCCATGCCCCCACTACTCTCTGGGTAAAGAACATACCTCTGACATCCCCCCTATATTTTCCACCAGTCACCTTAAATTTATGTCCCCTTGTAATGGTTTGTTCCACCCGGGGAAAATGTCTCTGACTGTCTACTCTATCTCTTCCCCTGATCATCTTATAAACCTCTATCAAGTCATCCCTTATCCTTCTCCGTTCTAATGAGAAAAAGCCTAGCACCCTCAACCTTTCCTCATAAGACCTACTCTCCATTCCAGGCAACATCCTGGTAAATCTCCCTTGCACCTTTTCCAAAGCTTCTACATCCCTCGTGAAATGAGGTGACCAGAACTGCACATAATACTCCAAATGTGGCCTTACCAAGGTTTTGTACAGCTGCATCATCACCTCACAGCTCTTAAATTCAATCCCTCTGCTAATGAACGCTAGCACACCATAGGCCTTCTTTACAGCTCCATCCACTTGAGTGGCAACTTTCAAAGATCTATGAACATAAACCCCAAGATCTCTCTGTTCCTCCACAGTGCCAAGAACCCTTCCGTTAACCCTGTATTCCGCATTCATATTTGTCCTTCCAAAATGGACAACCTCACACTTGTCAGAATAGAAGTCTTACAACACCAGGTTAAAGTCCAACAGATTCAAATCACTAGCTTTCGGAGCACTGCTCCTTCCTCAGGTGAATGAAGAGGTATGTTCTAGAAACATATATATAGTCAAAGATGGAAACAATGCTTTGAATGCGAGCATTTGCAGGTAATTAAGTCTTACAGAGACAGGGGTATATCCTAGTTTGTGGGCTACTTGAATAAATGTACATTTCTATAAAACCTTGCACTGCCACTGGACCCTCTGAAGTCTTTTAAAGCCAATGAAGTACTTTTGAAACATATTCACTGATGTAATGTAAGAAGCTGTAAGTACGCATGTGTAATCACATTTCGTTTTAAAATTGTTATGTTCATAGTGTATTCACTGTCATTGGTAACAAGGTCAAGGAAGCCCTTTTATACCTCTAACACATGGCTTTCTGCAGCCATTTCCCCTTCTGTACCTTTTCTATATTAACTATGCATTGATTTCATAGCAAAAAACACTTTTATACCTCTAACACGTGGCTTCCTGCAGCCATTTTACCTTCTGTACGTTTTCTATATTAACCATGTATTGATTTCATACCATAAAACAATAATTACATTGATGATTATTCAGTGGTGAACATTAATTATCATTAGTGAATTGGTGTATTCGGTAATTATATTGCAAAGGCTAGATCTTTATTTTTAAAAATAACACCTTCAACCAAAATGTTTCCAGAAACTGCAGAGATATCAGAATTTGATTGAAAAAGTAAATTACTCCATAATTTTGTGAAGTTACTGGACATCATATTCTGCCAAGACTGTGTGGGCCAGGCAGTAGAGTAATGGTATTGTTACTGGGCTAGTAATCCAGAGACCCAGGTTAATGATCTGGGATCCAATCTGCCTATGATAGATATTGAAATTGAATAAAAGTCTCAAAGTATAAGTCTAATGGTGACATTGTCGATTGTTGTAAAAACCCGTCGGGTCCTTCAGGAAATCTGCTCTCCTTACGTGGCCTGGCCGACACATTACTCCAGATCCACAGCAATGTCATGGTTGATTTGTAAGTGCCCTCTGAAATAGCCTCACAAGACACGCAGTTCAAGGGTAATTGGAATGAGCAGTAAATGCTGGCCCAGCCAGTGACCCCCACCTCCCATGATTGAAGAATTTTGAAGAAGGCTCAGTGAGGTACAGTGAAAAGTATTTTTTCCATATAAATTTAGAGTACTGCTCCAATAAAGCTCAAAGGAAACTTGAGAAACAGAACCTCATCCTTGATCAGGCAATTTATCTTTTATTTGTATAAATTTAGAGTACCCGATTATTTTTTTTCCAAATTAAGGGGCAATTTAACATGGCCAATCCGCCTAACGTGCACAATTTTGTGTTGTGGGGTTGAAATCCACGCAGACATGGGGAAAATGTGCAAACTCCACACGGGCAGTGATCCAGGGCCGGGATTCGAACCTGAGTCCACGGTGCCGCAATCCCAGTGCTAACCACTGCGCAATATGGTGCCCTGTATTCATTAAAAATTACTGTATTAATTAGCTAAAAGTCTGCAACAGATGATTAAATAAGTGGTGATCATTAATTGAGTTACAATTAGTGAAACAATTTTTTTAATGCATTGGACGTGGGCGTCGCAGGCTGTGCCAGCATTTATTACCCATCCCTAATTGCCCTTGAGGGCTGGTAAGAGTCAACCACATTGCTATGGGTCTGGAGTCACATGTAGGCCAGACTGGGTAAGGACGGCAGATTTCCCTCCCAAAAGTACATTAGTGAACCAGCTGGTTTCATAGACTTTTAATTCCAGAAATTTTATTGAGTTTAAATTCCATCACCTGTGGTAGTAGGATTCAAACCCGGGTCCCCAGATCATTATCCTGGGTTTATGGATGACTAGTCCAGCGACGATACCACTACACCACTGCCTCTCCACTGTGTAACTGGTTAAAGCTCTTTCCACAGTCAGTTCACTGGAACACTCTCACTCGGGTGTGTGTTGTGTGAGTCTCGGTGCTTTTCCAGTCACACTGATGTTTCCACAGTCAGTTCACTGGAACACTCTCACTCGGGTGTGTGTTGTGTGGGTCTCGGTGCTTTTCCAGTCACACTGATGTTTCCACAGTCAGTTCACTGGAACTCTCTCACTCGGGTGTGTGTTGTGTGAGTCTCGGGCTTTTCCAGTCACACTGATGTTTGAAATCTTTTCTAATTGAGAACAGAGAAACATTTCTCCTTCCACATTCGAATGATGATATTCAGGGTCTGATGAATCAACTGACTTCTGTCCGACCTTGATGCAATATTTAGTCTCAATTTACCGAATACAAACCTTCTATTGTCCCGTAAAAGAGTTTACAAAACTACGGTACTGAGGACCCGAGTTTGAAACCCGGCCCTGGGTCAATGTCCGTATGGAGGTTCTGTTCCTCGAGTTTCCTTTGAGCTTTATTGGAGCAGTGCAGGAGGCTGTGGACAGAGTGGGAGTGGGGTAGGGAATTAAAATGTTAAAATGATCAGAAGCTCAGGATTATGTTTGCAGACTGAATGGTGATGCTCCACAGTCACCCAATCCAGATTTAATCTCCTCAGTGTAAGGGAGACCAAATCGTGAGCAGTGAATACACAACACTGGATGGCAAGAAGTACAAATAAATCACTGTCACCTGGAAAGTGTGTTTGGAATCCTGGAATATGGGAAGGATGGCGATGAACTGGTGTTTGTTCCATCTGTTGTGTCTGCATGGAAATGGTTTACAGTGATGTTCATAAGAACACATGAAATGGAAGCGGGGGGAGCCTATATGGATCCTCGAGCCACTGCATTTCTTGCTGGCTGTAACCTGCCCGTTCAGGCGTCATTCTGATATACTTTCCCGTATCGTCCCCAGTCCTTCCAGATCCATTTTATGATATGGATACATTAGCTCAACAATCCTGTGAACTAATTTAGTCTGGCCCAGTGTCACCGAGCTGAAATCCAGTCTTTCTCTGACACATTATTCTTAATGCCATAACTGACAGGTTAAGAGTTTAGCAGTAAGTGGAAGAGGCAGGTTTGTAGATGCCCTACAGTGTTACAGACTGGCTCGTTGGATCTTGTTCTGTCCCATCTTACATTCAGCTAACAGTAAAATGACTAAAATGCTGCAACATACAGGCATTTGGTGCAACGGTGAGTTTGCTGCTCAGATTAGTTAAAGTCTCCATATTGTAAAATGGATCTCGAAGGACTGGAGAAGATGCAGGAAAAGATATTTGAATTATGCCTGAACTGGCAGGTTATACCCAGCAAGAAAGATTGGACAGGGCATCACCTTTTCTTTGGAAAAGGGAATGAAGGATGGCCTGATCCTGCAAGATTATGAAAAGGTTTGATATGATAGACAAGTGGAAGATGTTTACATTGGATAAGAATAAATATGAGTTAGTCATTAATTAATCTAATGTGCAGTTCAGAGGGAGATCACCCACACACTTCATGTGTGCAAAGAAATGGAGCCGGTGGGTAGCCGGGAAGCAATAGAAGCTGCGGAGTGACTTGGGGAGGCTTCAGAAAAACCCTGAGGAGGCTTCAACTCCCGAGTAAAATGTTAACGGTGCGGTCTTAACGGGCACCGAATAGAGTGAGAGCTGAGCGGTGACAGGCCCGGGTTACCGGCTGCCATCTTTACAGAGGACAAGGTGCCGCAGGGCGCATGTGCTGCGAGCCTGGACCGGTTGCCAACTTTCCCAGATTGACTGACTGGAGTCTCCAGGATTTTATTTTATTCATTTGTGGGAGTCACTGGCTGGGCCAACATTTATTGCCCATCCCTAATTTCCCTCAAACCGAGTGGCTGGCTCGGCCATCTCGGAGGACATTTAAAGAATCAACCACATTGCTGTGGTTTGGAACCGTGTCGGCCAGACCAGGTAAGGATGGCAGATTTTTTTTTCTGTTCATTCCCGGGATGTGGGTGTCGCTGGCTGGGCCAGCATTCACTGCCCATCCCTAATTGCCCTTGAACTGAGTGCATCTCAGAGCATTTTAAGAGTCAACCAGCTGACTGTGGATCTGGAATCACATGTAGGCCAGACCAGGTAAGGATAGAAGATTTCCTTCACTGAAGGACAGGAGTGAACCTGATGGGTCTTTGCAACAATCGACAATGGTTCCATTGTCATCAGTAAACTTTGAATGAAATCAAATTTTACCTTCTGCCTTGGTGAGATTCATACCTGGGTGTCGAGAAAATCATTGGGACAGTAAAGAAGATTTTTGAATATTTCTCTTCAGATATTGAAAATGGGATAAAGGTTGATTGGCTGACAGTCAATCACTGTCCTGTAAGGTAATGAGTCCTTTTGCTTCCCAATTGGCCGAAGAAGGCAGTGTGTCACAAGGATGGATGTGTCGACCGATTAATGGCTGGAGGATGGGGGCAGGTCATGTGATCAAACCTCCAGGAATACATTTAATCAAAGTTGGCGAGGAGAGAATGTTGTGAATTTCTATCCTAAACTGACAGTGAGGTTTCTGTAAATTTACAGGATACTGGAAGAGGAGGTTTAACAGACGGGAAACGCAAACCAAACGTCACATCGTGATCTGACAGAGTCACTCGATTCATTAGAAACTGAATTTCAGCAGCATCTGGGTGTGGAAGGTAAAAGGTTTGTCTGTTCTGTCTGTGAGGGAAGATTTCAGGTCTCAGTGTGACTGGAAAAGCCCCGAGATTCACAAACCCTGGTTAGACCAAACCTGGAGAACTGTGTTCAGTTCCAGGCAACAAGCCTGAGGAAGGATAGAATGGCCTCGGAGGGAGTGTAGCACAGATTTACCTGAGTGATATCTGAACCCTCCGAGGTTAAATTACAAAACTAGATTACACAAAACAGTCAGAGACATGATGGCACAGAGAATGGCATTCGGCCCATTGAATCCATGCTAGCTCTCTGGAGCAATCCAGTCGGTCCCATTCTCCTGCTCCCTGTATCCTCGCAGGTTTATTTCCCTCAGATCCAATTTCCTTTTGAAATCAAATGATTCATTGTGTCCATTTTCAAACTCCCTGATAGGCAGCAAGTTTCAGGTTATTGCCGCTCGCTGTGCAAAAACATATTTCATATCACCTCATATCTCCTGTACCTTTTACATACAAACTAGGATCAGGCCACTCGGCCCCTCGAGCCTGCTCAGCATTCAATTGGATTGCGGCTGATCTCATTCTCACCTCAACTCCACATTCCTGCCTACCCTTGATGACCTTTCACCCCCCTTGCCCATCAAGAATCTATCCAGCTCTGCTTTAAAAATATTCAAGAACTCTGCTTCCACTGCCTTTTAAGGACGTGATTTCCAAAGTTTTACAACCCTCTAGAATAAAAAATCCTCATCTCCACCTGAAATGGGTGACTCCATACTTTGCAACAGTGATACCCTCGTTCTTGAATCTTGTATAGATCAATCCAGGTTTTACCCAAAACTTTAAATCTGTCTACCTAGTGCTTGTACGATCAATGAATGGAAACAGAGTTTCTTTGTCCACCCGATGGAAATGTGGCATAATCTTGTGTCCCTGAATCAAATCTCCCCTGAACCTCCTTTGCTGGATCCATTCTGGTAAATCTGCTCTGCACCTTCTCCAAGAACCTTCACAGCCTTCCTGAAGAGTGGTGACCAGAGCTTTATAAAGATTCATTGAATAGAATTAGAACCATAGAATTCCTACAGTGCAGAAGGAGGCCATTCAGCCCATCGAGTCTACACCGACTCTCTGGACGGGCAGCCTGTCTAGACCCACACCACTACCCTGTCCCTGTAACCCCACAGCCCCACCTAACCTGCACATCCCTGGACACTAAGGGACAATTTATCAAGGTCAATCCACCTAACTTGGCCTTCTTTAGACTGTGGGAGGAAACCTGAGCACCGGGTGGAAACCCACGCACACACGGGGAGAAAGTGCAAACTCCACACAGTCACCAAGGCCGGAATTGAACCCGGGTCCCTGGCGTTGTGAGGCAGCAGTGCTAATCACTGTGCCATCAGAAGCATAGTTTCAGTATCAATATTACTGTTTATGAAGCTCAAGATCGTGGTTGCTTTGCCAACTACTCTCTTAATATGGCTTCACCTCTTTCTCTCTCCTCCCAAAGAGGCCAGTTGGGTTTTTATGACAATCCAGCAGTTTTCATGGTCACTTTGTCCGAGAGCCGACCCCACAAGTGACCAGATTCATTCAGCTCAATTTCACAACCTGCCTTTGTGGTTTGTGGATTCTCTCTCACTCCCTATTTTCTGTTTTTACACCAGTTTCACAGGGTGTTCGAAGGGGAGGATTCAAAGTCAGGAAACTCAAACCAAGCATCACATCAGGATCTGACAGAGACTTCAATTTATCATATCCTGAATATTATCGTACTTTAAACATGGAAGGAAAAAACATTGTTCACAGTGGGGAGAAACCGTACACATGTTGTGTGTGTGGACAAGGATTCAGTCAATCATCAGTCCTCACAAGCCACAAATGCAGTCACACTGAGGAGAAACCGTGGAAATGTGCGGACTGTGGGAAAGGATTCACTTCCCCATCCCATCTGGAAACTCATCGACGCAGTCACACTGGGGAGAGACCATTCACCTGCTCCAAGTGTGGGAAGGGATTCACTCAGTCATCCCACCTGCTGAGTCACCAGCGGGTTCACACTGGGGAGAGACCATTTCAATGTCCAGACTGCAGGAAGTGCTATAAAAGTTCTGGGGAACTGATACATCATCAACGTGTCCACACTGATGAGAGACCATTTAGGTGCACTTACTGCGGGACTGGCTTCAGACAATCATCTAACCTCACTGTACATCAGCGAAGTCACACTGGGGAGAGGCCATTCTCCTGCTCAAAGTGTGGGAAGAGATTCATCACTTCATCCCACCTGCAGACACACCAGCGAGTTCACATGGGAGAGAGACCATTCACCTGCTCCCAGTGTGGGAAGGGATTCACCACTTCATCCCTCCTGTTGAGACACCAACGAGGTCACAAGTAACCACAGTGGTTGGATTTTGCTGTTAACTCACATTCAGGACTGAAACATATTCATTTGGGGTCCCTTTCTGTTGATCAACTCCAGCCCATTTACCAATCCACCTAACCTGCACATCTTTGGACATGGGAGGAAACCCATGCAGACACAGCGAGAACGTGCATAGGACACAGGAGGACTCCGTATATACAGTCACCCAAGCAGGAATCAAATCTTGGACCCTGGTGCTGTGAATCAACAGTGCTAACCAATGTGCTACTGTCCAACCCAGAAATTTTGTTTGTACAATGCGTCACTCCAACTAAAGGAACAGCTCAACAACACAACAGGCCTGCAGCGATATCCAGTCTGCAGTACACAGGGCTAATTAGCTGGCTTTTAAAGCAGACCAAGGCAGGCCAGCAGCGCGAGTTCTGTTGCTCGTTCTGGGTGAGTGTGCTTTACACTCAATTGGCTCTGTTTTATTCCTTAGCTCTAGAGTCACCAGGTATCTTTATGATGCTGCCACGACGTTCAAGTTCAGATCAATGACTCAATACACCAGTTAGTAAGGTTCAATCAAACACGTTTATTATTTACACAGTAAATCGATACTCATGCAACTAATACTAGCGGACTAATCTATTCCTACCACTATAAGCCAATACTTATCTTCGATAAGGGAACCCACTGGATAAGGGAACAATGGCCTCTTGTTCTGTCCTCAGACTGCAGGCTTCCCAGTTGGTATGGGCTAAGGGGTCAGGAGTGTCTATTCTCGTAGTGAGCGTTGGTTGGACACTTACTTGTCGGTGTAGCTGTTGGCCAGGCCTCTCCTTCTCATGTTCAAGTTCTTAGAGAGCTGCAGCAAAGGTGTTCTGCTGGGAGGGCCGGCTAAGAGAGTGAGCTGGACTTGGGACCTGACTTTTATAGGTCCCAGGGGCTTTGCGCCCTTTTGGGCGGACCCCTAACTCACTGGCAATCGATTGGGTCTCATCTCAATCGATTGGTACGAATCCCCCAATACTGAGGCTGCCCCTTGATCGCGTGGCGGTCCTTCCTAACTGGTTTGTTTCCTTTTGTTTCAGACCCCGTTGGCGCCGGGAAGTCTGACCTGCCATAGAATGTCCCAATTGTAGCTAATCGTTGTATCCATTGTTCCCGGGGATCGCTTCATTAATATGCAAACTGCTGGTTTCCGTGCTGTCTGCTTTCTTTGCAGCCAGAATACACATGAACTTCCGCAAACTGCTTCTCTTTATAATTGTCCAGTTTTCCCTGCAACCTTTGTAAATCACCATTTTGGGTCAGGAAGTGGCCAACTTCGGTGGCTACACTCCCTCCTTGTGATCCTATCGCGAAAGCGTGAAGGATCACATAACTACGGTGTCTTCGTTCCTGACCTCAGCGTGTTCCATGGCCTCTGCACTTTCCTCAACTATGCAGAAACATTTTACCTTACAATCTCTATTTGGCGCCATGTCATAAGGGGACATGCACTACAAAACAACAAACTGGAACCTCTAACTATCTGAAATAAACTACACTCACTGAAAACATACAAGCATATAAACTTCCTAACAATATAAATAATAGTAACATTCACATTTCACCTTCCCTGACTCGGCAGTCGACATCTTTACACAAATACACATATCTTTATTGACAAAGTGACACGGAAAATTCTTTATTGCATTTCAAGGGGTTCGGGGGACTGGTGGAAACCGAAGATAGGGGATCTCATCCTATATACCGCCGAGGTACGAGAGCGGTAGGCTCTCTTTCGTCATTTCCTCATCCGAAGGGTCTGCACTATGATGCAGATTACTGCTATCGCCAAAAGTGAGTCCACTACGTATGACAAGGAGTACCAAGCCAGAAATTTGGTACACCAGGGGTACTGCTACTTGTTACTGGGCTTTGAGTGGTCTATGGAAGTGAAACATTAACGGCCGGTGGAGTGGGGGTAAGGGGGTTCGCGCGCAAAAATATACATATGATAACGAAAAATACAGTTGGTGCCGTCATCTTCCTGCTCTGTTCTCTTCACTGATCTCTTTTCCTGCTGTGATCTTGCTCTGATCCTGCTTTGGTCCCTCCTCGGAACGTCTGAAAGCTGTGGGATCAAGCATAGTGTCTGTTAGTGTTCCGCTTAATATCTTGAATTTTAGTATGTGTGTCCTGTTGAGCCAAGTTTCCCTTTATGATTGGTCACTCTCTGTGACTCATGTTTTTTTTTTGTTCAAAAACTAAGTTAGGACCAGACATATACTTAAATACTGTACCACTACAAGCCGTCTCGCAGGCTTTGCGATTTGCCATCCCAATGTTCCTGGATGTAAATAGCATGTGGAATTGGCAACCAAAGGGCTACCTAAAGTAAAACAAACAAAACCAAACTTTTAGAACCAAGACTAGCGAAATGAGTTGTGTATGGGCCGCAACGGGTAAGATTTGGGTGGAATCCCTGGGTAGGGCGTGCTGTGCCATACCCGAGCTTAGCTGACCAGAGGGGGGTCCTCAGACAGGGCGGGTCCTCAATGCCGTTACTCCACTGCCTGAGCGACCTGAAACGAACGGGCAAGAATGTAGTCATCATGGGGGTTGCCTCTTCCATCCTTCAAACAGAAGAGCAGTTACGAAACTGGAGCTAGCAAGCTCTCAGAGGTTTCGGCCGAGATGCCTGCTGGCTGGGCTTCAGACATTTTCGCTGATAAGGTGACTGTCAAATTCTCCTAGGTTTCTGCGGACAAACTTGGTGTCTGGCTGCAGAGCTGCTGTTCAAGAAAAAAAAACAAACACAGACAAACAAACATGCAACACAAACACAAAAATGTTCCATCAGAAAAGGACACCGTTAATCTCTCAAGCGGTTCCTCTTTTTACATCATCTGGACACCTCAATCATCATCTTCTGCGAACAGGGTCGCAAAGGGGTTGCCGTGTCAGGAGTCAGACTTAAAGTCATCCTTGTCTCCCGGATCCCATACCCTTGTATGGATCAGGCTTGCTATGGTTGCATTGTGTGATCGTGGGTCCCTCTTGTCATTCCGGACGGGTCTACATGAGTTGTCTCGGTGCTAAATCGTGGTATCTAAGTCGGTATGAACGTTGTCGGGGTCGTCATAGTTGGGCGGTGGGTCTGGGTGTGGGTTTGGTGTTTTAATGTAGGTGATCTCCAAGGGATCACTGGAGTCGGGGTCGTAGTCACTGTGTGTGTGGTCAGCGGTTTCGGAGCGGTAGAGAGGAGTGCTGTGGCTGTCTTCAGAGTCCCAGTCGCTGTCTCTGCTGTGGCAGCTTGTTGGCGTGTCGGGGCGGAGTCTGAAGCAAAGGTTTACCAGGCTGATTCCAGGGATGGCAGGACTGTCATATGAGGAGAGATCGATGACGTTGGCATTGTTCTCGCTGGAGTTCAGAAGAATGAGGGGGGATCTCATAGAGACTTTAAAATTCTAACAGGACTAGACAGGGGAGA
Source organism: Scyliorhinus canicula (assembly GCF_902713615.1). Lineage (NCBI taxonomy): Eukaryota > Metazoa > Chordata > Chondrichthyes > Carcharhiniformes > Scyliorhinidae > Scyliorhinus > Scyliorhinus canicula. The sequence continues at coordinate 1,477,619 of NW_024055461.1, forward strand.
TGCAGAGAAGATGTTACCAATGATGGGTGTGTCCAGAACCAGGGGTTCTGAGATTCATTTTTTCCAATTCAGGGGCCTGAGGATTCAGGGTAAACCATTTCGGACAGAGATGAGGAGACATTTCTTCACCCAAAGAGTGGTGAGCCTGTGGAATTCATTACCACAGGAAGTAGTTGATGCTAAAACATTGAATATATTCAAGAGGCAGCTGGATATAGCACTTGGGGAGAATGGGATCGAAGGCTTTGGGGAGAAAGCAGGATTAGGATATTGAGTTGGATGATCAGCCATGATCATGATAAAAGGCGGAGCAGGCTCAAAAGGCCTCATGTCTTCTATGTATCTATATGTATTATAGGTTTCTATGAGAGCCCCCCTCATTCTTCTGAAAGCCAGAGAATACAATCCTCACTGATTCAATTTCTCATACGTCAGTCCCACCATCCCAAGAATCAGTCTGGTAAACCTTCGCTGCATTCCCTCTCAAGCAAGAAGATCCTTCCTCCGATAAGGAGACCCAAACTGCACACAATATTCCAGCTATGGCCTCGCCAAGGCCCTGCACGATATCCCTGCTCCTGTCCTCGAATCCGCTCACAATGAAGGCCAGCATAGCATTTGCCTTCTTTACCGCCTGCTGTAGCTACATGTTTACCTTCAGTGACTGGTGTACGAGGATACCCAGGTCCTGTTGCACATTCCCCTCTCCTAATTTATGGCCATTCTACGTGGCCTGGCCGACACGTGACTCCAGATCTGCAGCAATGTTGTGGTTGATTTGTAAGTGTCCCTTGAAATAGCCTCACAAGACACACAGTTCAAGGGCATTGGAATGAGCAGTAAATGCTGGTCCAGACAGTGACCCCCACCTCCCAGGAATGAATAATTTTTAAGAAGGCTCATTGTTCAATTTGAACATTGGTCAGAAACTGTCTCTTTGATTGGATTTGATTTATTGTCACGTGTACCGTGGTACAGTGAAAAGTATTGTTCTGCGTACAGTCCAGACAGATCGTTCCATACATGAAACAATCTAGGGCATCCGATAAATACACAATGTAAATACATAGACACAGACACCGTGTGAAGCATACTGAGTGTAGTACTACTCAGTAGATAACCAGTGTATGTATAAACCAAATGTATAAATTAAATATTAATGTATTAATTAGCTACCAGTCTGTAACATGATTAAATAAGTTGTGATCCTTAATTGAGTTACAATTAATTAAACAATAATGAATCGGTAGTTCTAGTAAAAGTTTGAGTTTTATTTGTTGTAAAAATATAAAAGCTTAATCGCTGTGTATATAAAGAATGTGCGATGAGGATAAATGTACCGGCAAGGGAGACCTTCCAACTCTGATTAGCCTCAACATTTGAAACTGTTTGAATAAGGGGTTGTACACAATCAGATAAAGGGATAGTATGAAACTGTTCAATTGTATTCCTGTCAAAGGTATGAGAGAAGGTGGTGTCAGTAATTAAAGATCCAATTAAATTAAACTAGTGCCCAATTAACCAATGGTCATGTTACCACAGGCCCAACTCTGACATGAGGTAATGGTCACTTTGGGGGTAAAAGTCGAGTTTCCAACGGTCTTCCTTGCTGGCCAAGTACCGAAGACTCTCGAGGCCGAGTTCCAAGGAAATTACTGTCAAGAAGGAGCCAGGGAGGGTTACGCTTCCACAGACTGATCACCACCTTGAAGTAAACGTAAATGTCTTCAAGTTAGTCAGTAAAGTTTCTCTTTAAAAAAACTCCTTTTTAAATTTACTGTCCAGAATTCTGCCTTTGATTTAATTGGTTAAAGTCTTGTCCGAACCAAAGCAAATTTATTAATTGGGGATGTCTGAAATCAATGAAGGATCAGAAAGCATCAATCTTCAATTTAAAACTTGCACTTCTGTCGCACCTTTCACAACCCCAGCATGTCCCAAAGAGCTTCTGAAGTGTGTCACTGTTATAGGAAATGCAGCAGCCAATTTCCACAAAGCAACATGGCACAAACAGCAATGTGGCAATGTGCAGATGATCTAATTTTGGTGATGTTGATTTTAAAAAAAATACATTTTGTTAAGGTTTTGTAATTTTTTCATAATAAGTGACAACAGTAAACAATGCAAATCCACATAAAACATTGTGCATAAATCATCTCCATCCTTAACAAGTCCCTCCTACCCTCAACAGAGAAATCCTAACTATCCCCCTTTAAGTTTTTTGCCTCTGCTGACAGTTAATTTTCTCTAAAGAAGTCAACAAAGTGCCACCTCCTGATGAACCCGAGCATTGACCCTCTGAGGGCAAACTTGATTTTTCAAGTCTGAGAAATCCAGCCACGTTGCTAACCCAGATCTCTGATTCCAGGGGCTTCGAGTCTCTCCACGCTAGCAATATCCGTCTCCGGGCTACCAGGGAGGCAAAGGCCAAGACATCAGCCTCTCTCGCCCCCTGGACTGCCGGCACTCCAAAATCCTGCACCTCTGGACTCGGCACCACCCGTGTTTTTAGGGCCGTGGACATGCGGAGTCTGCACATCCTCCCCGTGTGTGCGTGGGTTTCCTCCGGGTGCTCCGGTTTCCTCCTACAGTCCAAAGATGTGCAGGTTAGGTGGATTGTCCATGTTAAATTGCCCTTAGTGTCCAAAATTGCCCTTAGTGTTGGGTGGGGTTACTGGGTTATGGGGATAGGGTGGAGGTGTTGACCTTGGTTAGGGTGCTCTTTCCAAGAGCCGGTGAAGACTCGATGGGCCACATGGCCTCCTTCTGCACTGTAAATTCTATGATATCTATGTGTAGACTAGGTGGATTGGCCACGCTAAATTGCCCTTTAATTGGAAAAAATAAATTGGGTACTCTAAATTTTTTAAACATGTCTGCCCTGTGAACGACCAAAAATTGTATCAGGCTGAGCCTGGCACATGATGAGGACGTATTGACTCCGCTCAAGGCATCCGCCCACAGACCTGCCTCTATCACTCCCCATAGCTCCTCTTCCCATTTGCCCTTTAGCTCCTCTATCTGAGTTTCCCCCGACTCCATGAGGTCTTTGTAGATATCCGATACCTTTCCCTCTCCCACCTCTCATAACGTTTAAGAGCCTTCTGACATTGGCCGTAAGTTGCCTGCCCTTCACAAACCCCGTCTGGTCTTCCCTTATCACCTCAGGGACACAGCCCTCTAGCCTTGAGGCCAATATTCTGGCCAACAGTTTGGCATCCACGTTCAATAGGGAGATTGGCCTATATGACCCGCATAGCTCAGGGTCCTTCTCCCGCTTCAGGATCGAGGCCTGTGACATTGTTGGGGGAAGGGCACCCCGCTCCCTTGCCTCATTAAATACCCTCACCAGCAGCGGGCCCAGCATCTCCGAGAACTTCTTATAAAATTCCACTGGGTAGCTGTCCGGTCCCGGGGCCTTACCCAATGTCTGGCCTCCAGCCCCTCTACTATTTCTTCAATTCCAATCGGGGCTCCCGACCCCTCCACCAGTCCTTCCTTCGGACTTCAACTCACCAAGAAACTGCCTCAGCCCCTCTACCCTAGCTGGGGTTCTGACTCATATAACTTACTATAAAACTCCTTAAACACCCCGTTCACCCCTGCAGGGTCCAAGACCGGGTTCCCACCTCTGTCCTTCACTCTTCCAAGCTCCCTGGCCGCCTCCCTTTTCCTCAGCTCGTGCGCTAGCATCGTACTGGCCTTCTCACCATACTCGTATACCGCTCCCCCCTCGCCTTCCTCAGTTGCTCCTCCGCCTTCCCTCCAGATAACAGCTCAAACTCCATTTGTAGCCCCTGCCACTCCTTCAATAACCCCGCCTCCGGGTCCTCCGAATATGTCCTGTCCACCTGGAGTATTTCCCCAACTACCCTATCCCTCTCTGCTCGCTCCACCTTTTCCCTATGGGCCCGTATCGACATTAACTCCCCCCTAACCACTGCCTTCAGCGCTTCCCAAACCGTTGCTGCCGAGACATCCCCCGTGTCATTTATTTCCAAATAGTTCTGGATAGATTCCCTCACACCCCCTTATCCGCTAACAGTCCCACACCCAACCTCCATTGCGGGCGCTGCCCTCTCTCCTTACTCACCCGTAAATCCACCCAATGTGGGGCATGGTCCGACAGAGCAATTGCCGAATATTTGGTATCAACCACCCCCACCAGCAGAACCATGCTCAGAATAAAGAAGTCGATCCGGCAGTACGCTTTGTGCACATGGGAGAAAAAAAGAAAATTCCTTCACTCTTGGCCGTCCGACCCTCCACGGGTCTACCCCACCCACCCCCACAATTTACTCCATGAACCCTTTAGTTCCTTTGCTACTGCTGGCACCCTCCCTGTCGTTGACCTCAAACCCCCCACCTCACCATGATGAACTTGCCCCCACATCCACCACTATTCTCCCTGCCTCAAATGCCACCCGTTTGTTGGTCAGGATAGCGACCCCCCCTAGTCTTAAGAGTCCAGCACGGAATGAAATACTTGGCTGACCCATCCCTTCCTCAATCTGGTCTGATCTATTGCTCTCAGGTGTGACTCCTGTAACATTGCCACTTTCGCCTTCAATCCCTTCAAATGTGTGAACATGTGAGCCCTCTTAACCAGCCCATTCAGCCCTCTAACGTTCAATGTACTGATCACCCTTAGGCCAGCCTCCAGCTCGCATCCCTCACCTCCATTGGCCCGCCTTCGGGCATCCACTGTCCTCGACCTCCCCTTTTGTCTCTCAGCAATAGTTTCTCCTCTGTCAGAAGAGCAGCTCCCGCTTCCCCCTCCGCCCCACTTTAGCAGCACAAGAATCCCAACCCCCCTTAACAAACTTACCACCTGCTCACCACCCCCTCCCCCACTGCACTTCCTTCTTCTTGGACGACCGTTTCTGGTCCACGGCTCCACATACTGGTGGGGATTTCTCCTCACTGTCTCACTCTCCACCGATGTTTCTAATAGAATTCCGAAACAAATCGGGAGAAAAGGTTCAAAAGGTCCGTCACGAGTGGGAGCTCCCAAATGCGCGACCTCCTACTCCATGGCCGCCATCAGAAGTCAAAAGGATGAAATTTAGAGACAGTTTGGTGTTGTGGGCTTGTGGAAGGGAGGGAAGCAGCAGAGGCAGCTGATCGGATTGACTCAATCTCAGTCACAAAGAAGCTCAACAAGCTCCTCACACTTCTTGTTGGAAATGAGGGGAGAGCGAGAGTACTTCAAAAGGAACTAACTTGTGTCAGAGACAGCGCCGGCCCTAGGGTTGCTGGCGCCCCGGGCAAGCTGAACTTCGGCGCCCTTGGGGGGAGGGGGGGGGGAGGGGGGGGGGGGGGGCGAGGGGGGCGGGGGGCGGGGCCGAGGGGGGGGGGCCGGACCCGAGGGGGGGGCGGACCCGAGGGGGGTCGGGGGGCGGACCCGAGGGGGGGGGGGCGGACCCGAGGGGGGGGGGGGGGGGCGGACCCGAGGGGGGGCGGGCGGACCGGGGGGGGGGGGCCGCCCTGGGGGAGGGCGGCCACCGCGCATGCGCTGGTTGGCACCTGCCCAACTGCGCATGCGCGGGACCCGAGTCTCTGGCGCCCCCTAGCACATGGCGCCCCGGGCGACTGCCCGAGTTGCTGGTGCCTTGGGCCGGCCCTGGTCAGAGATATTAAAACATTTCAACACTGAATTTAACATAATTCTAATTTATTTAACTCACAGCCAGAATATTAGCCCCTGTAAATGGGCTGGAGTTTGTTATCAGCAGAAAGAGATCCACATGAACATGGTTCAGTCCTGAATGTGAGTTCACAGCAAAATCCAATCACTGTGGTTACTTGTGGCCTCGCTGGTGTCTCAGCAGGTGGGATGAAGTGGTGAATCCCTTCCCACACGTGGAGCAGGTGAACGGTCTCTCCCCAGTGTGAACTCGCTGGTGACTCAGCAGGTTGGATGACCGAGTGAATCCCTTCCCACACGTGGAGCAGGTGAACGGTCTCTCCCCAGTGTGAACACGCTGGTGAATCAGCAGGTGGGATGACTGAATGAATCCCTTCCCACAGGCGGAGCAGGTGAATGGTCTCTCCCCAGTGTGAACACGCTGGTGTCTCAGCAGTGTGGATGACTCAGTGAATCCCTTCCCACACTCGATGCAGGTGAACAGTCTCTCCCCAGTGTGAACTCGCTGGTGACTCAGCAGGTTGTATGATTGAGTGAATCCCTTCCCACACGTGGAGCAGGTGAACGGTCTCTCCCCAGTGTGAACTCGCTGGTGAATCAGCAGGTGGGATGACCGAGTGAATCCCTTCCCACACGTGGAGCAGGTGAACGGTCTCTCCCCAGTGTGAACACGCTGGTGAATCAGCAGGTGGGATGACCGAGTGAATCCCTTCCCACACGTGGAGCAGGTGAATGGCCTCTCCCCAGTGTGAACTTGCTGGTGTTTCCGCAGTGTGGATGACCGAGTGAATCCCTTCCCACACGTGGAGCAGGTGAACGGTCTCTCCCCAGTGTGAACACGTCGATGAGTTTCCAGGTTGGATGGGTAAGTGAATCCTTTCCCACAGTCCGCACATTTCCACGGTTTCTCCTCAGTGCGGCTGCATTTCTGTCTCATGGGGCCTGATGATGTGTACGGTTTCTCCCCACTGTGAATGATGCTTTTTCCTTCCATGTTCAAAATCTGCTGATATTCCGGATATGATAAATTGAGGACTCTGTCAGATCCTGATGTGATGCTTGGTTTGAGTTTCCGGACTTTGAAGCCTCCCCTTCGAACACCCTGTGAAACTGATTGAAAACAGAAAATAGGGAGTGAGAGAGAACCCACAAAACACAAAGACAGGTTGTGAAATTGAGCTGAATGAATCTGGTCATTTGTGGGGCCGGCACTGGGAAAAAGTGACCATGAAAACTGCTGGATTGTTATAAAAACCCAACTGACCTCTTTGGGAGGAGTGAGAGAGAGGTGAAGAGGGATTTTGTACATCTACAAGTCATATTAAAGAGGATAGATGGCAAAGCAAATTCGATCTTGAGCTTCATAAACAATAAACGAAGAGATAATGCTGGAACATCTCAGCACGTCTGGCAGCATCTGTAGGAAGAGAAAAGATCTCATGTTGAGTCCAGATGGTCCTTTGTTAGTTCTTTTCTCTCCCTACAGATGCCGCCAGACCTGCTGAGATGTTCCAGCATTTTCTCTTTGGCTTCAGATTCCAGCATCCGCAGTAATTTGCTTTTATTCATAAACAGTAATATTGATCCCAAAACTATGCTTCTGGTGGCACGGTGATTAACACTGCTGCCTCACGGCGCCAGGGACTCGGGTTCAATTTCGGCCTTGGTGATTGTGTGTGTGGAGTTTGCACTTTCTCCCCGCGTCTGCGTGGGTTTCCACCCGGTGCTCAGGTTTCCTCTAACAGTCCAAAGAAGGGAAAGTTAGGTGGATTGGCCTTGATAAATTACCCCTTAGTGTCCAGGGATGTGCAGGTTAGGTGGGACTATGGGGTTACAGGGACAGGGTAGGGGTGTGGGCCTAGACAGGGTGCCCTTGCAGAGAATCATTGCAGACTTGATGGGCTGAATGGCCTCCTTCTGCATTGTAGGAATTCTATGGCTCCAATTCTATTCTATGAATCTTTATAAAGCTCTGGTCACCACTTTTCAGGAAGGATTTGAAGGTTCTTGGAGAAGGTGCAGAGGAGATTTACCAGAATGGATCCAGCAAAGGAGGTTGAGGGGAGATTTGATTCAGGGACACAAGATTATGCCGGATTTCCATTGGGTGGACAAAGAAACTCTGTTTCCATTCACTGATCGTACAAGCAGTCGGGACACAGATTTAAAGTTCTGGGTAAAACCTGGTGTTGGAACCAACAATTCTACGGACACGGGCTTGTAGGATTAGAATAGCGGTTTTAATATACTCTCAACAGAGCCAGCGGTTAGCCATTGAACTTTCAGTAAACTGGCCGGCTGACCATGTGGCACTGATCTTTATACAGCAGCTCCAGGGAGAGGAGTCCTGTGCGGAACCAAGGGAGAAGCCCAGTACAATTCTCGAGCATTCCAAGAGCTACTCCCCCTGGTGGTCAGATAGTGCAACTGCACTTACAATATAGGCACATGTGTCTACAGATTATAATCCGGTGTGAATCACACTCACCACACCTGGAGTGAACGATATAAGATCCGGAGGGGTCTTGACAGAGTGGATGTGGAGAGGATGGTTCCTCTTGTGGGAGAATCTGGAACAAGGGGGTCACTTGCAAAATGAGGGGTCATCCATTTCAGATGGTGATGAAGATATTTTTCTCTCTTGAGGGTTGTAAAACAGGAGGTGGCACAGTGGTTAGCACTGCTGCCTCACAGCACCAAGGATCCAGGTTCAATTCCGGCCCTGGGTGACTGTGTGGAGTTTGCACATTCTCCCTGTGTCTGTGTTTCCTCCGGGTGCTCCGGATTCCTCACAGAGGTCAAAGATGTGCAGGTTAGGTGGATTGGCCGGGTTAGCTGGATTGGCCGGGTTAGGTGGATTAGCCAGGTTAGGTGGATTGGCCGGGTTAGGTGGATTGGCCGGGTTAGGTGGATAGGCCGGGTTAGGTGGATTGGCCGGGTTAGGTGGATTGGCCGGGTTAGGTGGATTAGCCAGGTTAGATGGATTAGCCAGGTTAGGTGGATTGGCCAGGTTAGGTGGATTCGCCGGGTTAGGTGGATTGGCCGGGTTAGGTGGATTCGCCGGGCTAGGTGGATTGGCCGGGTTAGGTGGATTGGCCGGGTTAGGTGGATTGGCCGGGTTAGGTGGATTGGCCGGGTTAGGTGGATTGGCCGGGTTAGGTGGATTGGCCGGGTTAGGTGGATTAGCCAGGTTAGGTGGATTGGCCGGGTTAGATGGATTAGCCAGGTTAGACGGATTGGCCGGGTTAGGTGGATTAGCCAGGTTAGATGGATTAGCCAGGTTAGGTGGATTGGCCGGGTTAGGTGGATTAGCCAGGTTAGGTGGATTGGCCGGGTTAGGTGGATTGGCCGGGTTAGGTGGATTGGCCGGGTTAGGTGGATTGGCCGGGTTAGGTGGATTGGCCGGGTTAGGTGGATTGGCCGGGTTAGGTGGATTGGCCGGGTTAGGTGGATTGGCCGGGTTAGGTGGATTGGCCGGGTTAGGTGGATTGGCCGGGTTAGGTGGATTGGCCGGGTTAGGTGGATTGGCCGGGTTAGGTGGATTAGCCAGGTTAGGTGGATTAGCCAGGTTAGGTGGATTAGCCAGGTTAGATGGATTTGGCCTTTCTAAATTGCCCCTTCGTCTCCAAGGACGTGGATGTTGGGTGGGGTTATGAGGATGGAGTTGGCACGGGTGGGGTGGGCTTGGGTGGGGTGCTCTTTCAGAGGGTTGGTGCAGACCCGATGGGCCCCTTCTGCACTGTCGGGATTCTATGACTTTGGAACTTCCGTCCTTAAAATGCAGTGGAAGCAGAGTCCTTGAATATTTTTTAAAAAAAAAATTTAAAGTGCCCAATTCATTTTTAACAATTAAGGGGCAATTTAGCGTCACCAACATTGTACTCTGTACATCTTTGGGTTGTGGGGGACGAAACCTACACAACCACAGGGAGAATGTGCGAACTCCACACAGACATAGAACAGTACAGCACATAACAGGCCCTTCGGCCCTCAATGTTGTGCCGAGCCATGATCACCCTACTCAAACCCACGTATCCACCCTATCCACGTAACCCAACAACCCCCCCTTAACCTTACTTTTTGTACGACACTACGGGCAATTTAGCATGGCCAATCCACCTAACCCGCACATCTTTGGACTGTGGGAGGAAACCGGAGCACCTGGAGGAAACCCACGCACACAGGGGGAGGACGTGCAGACTCCACACAGACAGTGACCCAGCCGGGAATCGAACCTGGGACCCTGGAGCTGTGAAGCATTTATGATAACCACCATGCTACCGTGCTGCCCCTAAAGACAGAGACCCAGAGCCTAGATCGAACCTTGAACCTCGGTGCCGTGAGGCAGCAGTGCTAACCACTTGATGATGTCATGCAGAGCAAATTCAGCAGGACATCATCAATTCTCGTATCAGCTGTGATTACTTAAAAAACCCTGCCCTCACAATTTAACTTCAGGGCAGCACGGCAGCATGGTGGTTAGCATAAATGCTTCACAGCTCCAGGGTCCCAGGTTCGATTCCCGGCTGGGTCACTGTCTGTGCGGAGTTTGCACGTCCTCCCTGTGTGTGCGTGGGTTTCCTCCGGGTGCTCCGGTTTCCTCCCACAGTCCAAAGATGTGCGGGTTAGGTGGATTGGCGATGCTAAATTGCCCGTAGTGTCCTAAAAAGTAAAGTTATGGGGGGGGGTTGTTGGGTTACGGGTACAGGGTGGATACGTGGGTTTGAGTAGGGTGATCATTGCTCGGCACAACATCGAGGGCCCTGTTCTGTGCTGTACTGTACTATGTTCTAACCACTGCACCACCGTGCTGCCCTGTCTTTGAATATTTTTAAGGCAGTGATGGATAGATTTTTGATAAGCAAGAGGGTGAAAGATTATCGGGGTCGGCAGGAATGTGAAGTTGAGGTTAAAATTTTTGAATGATGGAGCAGGCTCGAGGGACCGACTCCTAGTTTGTGTGTAAGGAGCAGGCTCGAGGGGCCGACTCCTAGTTTGTGTGTAAGGAGCAGCCTCGAGGGACCGACTCCTAGTTTGTATGTAAGGAGCAGGCTCGAGGGGCCGACTCCTAGTTTGTGTATAAGGGGCAGGCTTGAGGGGCCGACTCCTAGTTTGTGTGTAAGGAGGAGGCTCGAGGGGCCGACTCCTAGTCTGTATGTAAGGAGCAGGCTCGAGGGGCCGACTCCTAGTTTGTGTGTAAGGAGCAGGCTCGAGGGGCCGACTCCTAGTTTGTGTGTAAGGAGCAGACTCGAGGGGCCGACTCCTAGTTTGTGTGTAAGGAGCAGGCTCGAGGGGCCGACTCCTAGTTTGTGTATAAGGGGCAGGCTCGAGGGACCGACTCCTAGTTTGTGTGTAAGGAGCAGACTCGAGGGGCCGACTCCTAGTTTGTGTGTAAGGAGCAGGCTCGAGGGACCAACTCCTAGTTTGTGTGTAAGGAGCAGGCTCGAGGGGCCGACTCCTAGTTTGTGTGCAAGGAGCAGGCTTGAGGGGCCGACTCCTAGTTTGTATTAAGGAGCAGGCTCGAGGGACAGACTCCTAGTTTGTATTAAGGAGCAGGCTCGAGGGGCCGTCTCCTAGTTTGTGTGTAAGGAGCAGGCTCGAGGGACCGACTCCTAGTTTGTGTGTAAGGGGCAGGCTCGAGGGACCGACTCCTAGTTTGTATATAAGGAGCAGGCTCGAGGGGCCGACTCCCAGTTTGTATGTAAGGAGCAGGCTCGAGGGGCCGGCTCCTAGTTTGTGTGTAAGGAGCAGGCTCGAGGGGCCGACTCCTAGTTTGTATGTAAGGAGCAGGCTCGAGGGGCCGACTCCTAGTCTGTATGTAAGGAGCAGGCTCGAGGGGCCGACTCCTAGTTTGTATGTAAGGAGCAGGCTCGAGGGGCCGACTCCTAGTTTGTATGTAAGGAGCAGGCTCGAGGGGCCGACTCCTAGTTTGTATATAAGCATGCAGGTTCAGCAGGCGGGAAAGAAGGCAAATGGTGTGTTGACCTTCATAGCTAGAGGATTTGAGTCAATGAGCAGGGATGTCTTGCTGCCATTATACAGGGCCTTGGTGAGGCCACAGCTGGAATATTGCGTGCCGTATTAGTCTCCTTATCTGAGGAAAGATGATCTCGCTAAAGAGGAAATGCAGCAAAGTTTTGCCAGACTGATTCCTGAGATGGGAGGGTCTGACGTGAGAGATTGAATCGGTCAGGATTGTATTCACTGGCGTTCAGAATCTCTTAGAAACCTATAAAATGTGGTTGACATGGTGGAACAGTGGTTAGCACTTCTGCCTCACATCACCGAGGACCCGGGCTCGATCCTAGCCCCGGGTCACTGTCCGTGTAGAGTTTGTGCATTCTCCGTGTTTGCGTGGGTCTCACCCGCACAAACCCAAAGATGTACAGGGTAGGTAGACTCCGCACAGACAGTGACCCAAGCCAGAATCGAACATGGGACCCTGGAGCTGTGAAGCAATTGTGCTATCCGCAATGCTACCGTGCTGCCCACAAATCTATGCATGTAAATGTTACAGGAGGTATGAGGAAGAATGCTTTTACACAGCCAGTGGCAATGACCTGAAACTTGCTGCCAATTATGGAGTTTGGAAATAGACACCAATGAATGATTTTTTTAAAAGATTGGACAGAAACCTGAGAGAAATAAAGCTGAGGATACAGACATAGGAGAATGAGACTTACTGGATTGCTCCAGGTAATAATAATACTCTTTACCAGTGTCACAAGTAGGCTTACATTAACACTGCAATGAAGTTCCTGTGAAACTCCCCTGGTTGCCACACTCCGTCGCCTGTTCGGGTACACGGAGGGAGAATTCAGAATGTCATAACAAGCACGTATTTCAGGACTTGTGGGAGGAAATCGGAGCACCCGGAGGAAACCCACACAGACACGGGGAGAACATGCAGACTCCACACAGACAGTGACCCAAGCCAGGAATCGAATCTTCATCTCTGGCATTGAGAAGCAAAAGTGCTAACGATTGTGCTACTGTACTAATTAGAGAGCTGGCATGGACTCAATTGTGTGACCTCACCTTGTATTTTAACCTTGGGGGGGGGGTTCAGATATCCTCAGGTAAATCTGTGCTACACTCCCTCCGAGGTCATTCTATCCTTCCTCAGGTTTGTTGCCCAGAACTGAACACAGTTCTCCAGGTTTGGTCTAACCAGGGTTTGTGAATCTCGGGGCTTTTCCAGTCACACTGAGACCTGAAATCTTCCCTCAGAGACAGAACAGACAAATCTTTTACCTTCCACACTCAGATGCTGCTGAAATTCAGTTTTCAATGAATCGAGTGACTCTGTCAGATCGCGATGTGACGTTTGGTTTGCGTTTCCCGTCTGTTAAACCTCCACTTCCAGTATCCTGTAAATTTACAGAAACCTCACTGTCAGTTTTGGATAGAAATTCACATTTTCTCCTCGCCAACTTTGATTAAATGTATTCCTGGAGGTTTGATCACATGACCTGCCCCCATCCTCCAGCCATTAATCAGTCAACACATCCATCCTTGTGACACACTGCCTTCCTCGGCCAATTGGGAAGCTGTTTAAGACGGGACCATTAACATTGTGCTCGGGAGTTGAAGCCTCCGCAGGGTATTTATGAAGCCTCCCGGCTCACTCCGCAGCTTCTATTGCTCCCCGGCCACCCACCGGCTCCAATCCTGAAAGTCGCTCGATTGTTTCTTTCCCGCTCCTCGCACCGTCAGCGACAACCTGAACTGCGCATGCTCCAGCTACAGACGGACTATACGAGGAGCTTCTGTAATGTGGAGCACATTCTCAACTGCAGTGCATATTGGGTAATACATATGATATAAATTATGCTTTGCGAACCGATTACGACTGGTAACATTGGGCCAAGGTAACAAATGTATTAAATCAATTAATACAGCACCTAAATAGTATGGGCCTTCCATCACAGTTCTGTCCTGGGAGTGATTGGCAACAGTGACTACAGTGAGATGTGAACTCATTGGGGTCCCAACAGGTTTGGGTGAAAGAGCGATTTTGTCCTCATAGACCCAACAGTTAAATTGCCCCTCGCCAATAACAATGTGCTGAAATTGGAGCAAATAGTCTGAGCTTTTAAAGTTGGAGTGTGAACCAGTGGGGAAACTGAGGAAATCCCTTTGCACATGTGAAGTGTGTGAGTGATCTCCCTCTGAACTGCACATTAGATTAACTAATGACTAACTCATATTTATTCTCATCCAGTGGAAACATCTTCCACTTGCCTATCATATCAAACCTTTTCATAATCTTACAGGATCAGGTCATCCTTCATTCCCTTTTCCAGAGAAAAGGTGATGCCCTGTCCAGTCTTTCTTGCCGGGTATAACCTGCCAGTTCAGGCATAATTTAAATATATTTGCCTGCATCTTCTCCAGTCCTTCTAGATCCATTTTAGGATGTGGAGACTTTACCTAATCTGAGCAGCAAACTCAAAGTTGCCCACAAATGCTTGGAAATTGCAGCACTTTTATCGTTTACCCATTAGCTGAATATAAGATGGGACAGACGAAGCAGATCCAATGAGTCTGTACCATTGTAGAGCATCTACAACCTTGCCTCTTCCCCTTACTGCTAAACCAGGTTAAAGTCCAACAGGTTTGTTTCAAATCACTAGATTTCGGAGCACTGCTCCTTCCTCAGGTGAAGGAGCAGTGCTCTGAAAGCTAGTGATTTGAAACAAATCTGTTGGACTTTAACCTGGTGTTGTAAGACTTCTTACTGTGCTCACCCCAGTCCAACGCCGGCATCTGCACATATTACTACAAAACAGTTGACTTTTTCACTCTTAACCTCTCAGTGTAGACATTAAGAATGTGTCAGAGCAGGGGCAGCACGGTGGCCTAGTGGTTGGCACAACTGCCTCACAGCGCTGAGGGCCCAGGTTCGATCCCGGTTCTGGGTCACTGTCCGTGTGGAGTTTGCACATTCTCCCCGTGTCTGCGTGGGTTTCGCCCCCACAACCCAAAAATGTGCAGAGTAGGTAGATTGGCCACGCTAAATTGCCCCTTAATTAGAAAAAATAATTGGGTAATCTAAATAAAAAAAAAAAAAGAATGCGTCAGAGAAAGACTAGATTTCAGCTCGGTGACACGAGGCCAGACTAAAGTTTACTTCATTGGATTGTTGAGCTAATGACTCCATATTATAAGATGGATCAAAAAGACTGGAGAAGAAGCAGGAAAGTGTACCAGAATGATGCCTGAATGGCCAGGTTATACCCAGCAAGAAATGCTGAGGCTCGATGAGCCATATCGTCTCCACCCACTTCCATTACTTGTGTTACTATGAACATCACTGTAAATCTTTCCATGCAGACACAACAGATGCAACAACCAACTTTTCATCTCCTTCATTCCCATATTCTTGGATTCCAAACACACTTTCCAGGTGCTACTCAGTATTGTGCTCACAATTTGGTCTCCCCTACACTGAGGAGATTAAATCTGGATTGGGTCACTGTGGAACATCACCATTCAGTTATCAAGTGTGATCCGGAGCTTCTGATTATTTAGGTTTAAATTCCTTGCCCAACTTCCGCTCTGTCCTCGGCCTCCTGCACCATTCCAATAAAGCTCAAAGGAAACCCAAGGAACTGATCAGGCAATTTGGGACCTTCCAGACACAACATTCAGTTCAATAATTTCAGATTACAATCTTCACTCCTATATTTTTAGACAGTAGGTAATGGTTCTGCCATTTATACCTCCCCTGGACCTGTCTTTTATTTATTCTCTTGTCCTATTAGTTTACCTACTTGTCTCATTGTCACCCAGTTTTGCTTTGAACTATTATCCTCTTTGTCATTTAAAAAAAGCATTAAAGTGCCCAATTCTTTATTTTCCAATTAAGGGACAATTTAGCATGGCCAATCCACCTACTCTGTACACCTTTGGGTTATGGGCGAAGACCCATGCAGCAGTGACGTGGCTGCAAGGAGATCAGGGCTAGGATCGAAATATACAAGGATCTGTGTCCAATTGAAAGAAACAGCAGATGGGCAAAGGGGGCGGGTTGCATTGTTAGTAAGGAATTAAGTAAATTGACCGCAAGGAGAGATATAGGATCTGAAGGCAGAGAATCTCTGTGGGTAGAGTTGAGGAATCGCAAAGGTAAAAAGACCCTGGTGGGAGTTATGTACAGGCCTCCGAGCAGCAGTCAGGATGTGGGACAGAAAACAAATCAGGAGATAGAGAAAGCGTGTAAAAAAGGCAATATCACAATAACCAGGGGGAATTCAATATGCAGGTGGGCTGGGAAAATCAGGTTGGTAGTGGATCCCAGGAAAAGTAATTTGTGGAATGTCTAAGAGATGTTTACTTGGAGCAGCTTTTAACAGAGCCTACTAGGGAAAGGTGTAATGTGTGATGTGTAATGAGGCAGACTTGATCAAGGCACGATGGAAATTCATCCCAAGGAGGAACAAAGAATAAAGAAAAGTACAGCACAGGAACAGGCCCTTCGGCCCTCCAAGCCTGCGCCGACCATGCTGCCCGTCTAAACTAAAATCTTCCACACTTCCTGGGTCCGTATCCCTCTATTCCCATCCTATTCATGTATTTGTCAAGATGCACCTCAAACAGCACTATCGTCCCTGTTTCCACCACCTCCTCCGGCAGCAAGTTCCAGGCACCCACTACCCTCTGTGTGAGAAACTTACCTTGTATATCTCCTCTAAACCTTGTCCCTTGTACCTTAAATCTGTGCCCCCTAGTGATTGAAAACATGCTAAAGGGAGAACAACGCATCCATGGTTGACGAGGGAAGTCAAGGACAGCATAAAAGTAAAAGCATACAAAGTGGCGAGGATTAGTGGGAAGCCAGAGGATTGGGAATCCTTTACAAGTGAGCAGAGGACAAATAAAAAAGCAATAAGGGGAGAGAAGATGAAATATGAATGCAAGCTACCTAGTAATATAAAAGAAGATAGGAAGAGATGTTTCAATATATAAATATTTATATATATATATCTTTCAATATTTAAAAGGTAAGACAGGCAAAAATAGACATTGGACCACTGGGAAATGTGGCAGGAAAAGTAATAATAGGACACAAAGAAATGGCAGAGGAACTGAATACTGTACTTACTTTGCATCAGCCTTCACGGTGGAATACCCCAGTGGAATGCCAGAACTCCGGGAGAATCAGGGGGCAGAGGTGAGTACAGTGGCCATCACTAAGGAGAAGGTTCTGGGTAAACTGAAAGGTCTGAAGGTGGATAAATCACCCGGACCGGATGGACTACACCCCAGGGTTCTGAAAGAGATAGCTCAAGAGATTGTGGAGGCATTGGTGATGATCTTTCAGGAATCACTGGAGGCAGGAAGGGTCCCAGAGGACTGGAAAGTGGCTAATGTAACACCGCTGTTTAAGAAGGGAAATTATAGGCCGGTTAGCCTGATTCGGTAATTGGTAATATTTTAGAGTCCATTATTAAAGATGAGATCGCAGCATACTTGAAAGTGCATAAAAAAGTAGGACTCAGTCAACACGGCTTTGTCAAAGGAAGGTCATGTCTGACAAATCTGTTAAGAGTTCTTTGAGGGGGTAACAAGGAAGTTAGATTTCCAAAATGCCGTTGACAAGATGTCGCACAGGAGACTGTTAAATAAGTTAAGAGCCCATGGTGTTAAGGGTAAGATCCTGACATGGACAGAGGATTGGCTGACTGGCAGAAGACAATGAGTGGGCATAAAGAGGTATTTTTCAGGATGGCAGCCAGTGACTGGTGTTGTGCCTCAGGGGTCTGTGCTGGAACCACAATTTTTTTACAATATACATTAATGAAATGGAAGAAGGAACTGAAGGCACTGTTGCTAAGTTTACAGATGATACAAAGATCTGTAGTGGGACAGATAGTATTGAGGAAGCGGGGGGGGAGGGGGGCACAGAAAGACTTGGACAGGCTAGGAGAGTGGGCAATGAAGTGGCAGATGAAATACAATGTGGAAAAGCGTGAGGTTATGCACTTTGGAAGGAGGAATGGAGGCATAGACTATTTTCTAAATGTGGAAATGCTTAGGAAATCAGAAGCGCAAATGGACTTGGGAGTCCTTGTTCACGATTCTCTTAAGGTTAACGTGCATGTTCAGTCAGCAGTTAGGAAGGCACATGCAATGGTAGCATTCATGTCGAGAGGCCTAGAATACAAGACCAGGGATGTACTTCTGAAGCTGTATAATGCTCTGGTCAGACCCTATATGGCGTGTTGTGAGCAGTTTTGGGCTCCGTATCTAAGGAAGGATGTGCTGGCCTTGGAAAGGGTCCAGAGGAGTTTCCCAAGAATGATCCCTGGAATGAAGAGCTTGTCGTATGAGGAACGGTTGATGATTCTGGGTCTATACTCATTGGAGTTTAGAAGGATGAGAGGGGGAGTCTTATTTTTTTAAAAATATATTTAGAGTGCCCAATTCATTTTATCAAAATAAGGGGCAATTCAGCATGGCCAATCCATCTGCCCTGCACATCTTTGGGTTGTGGGTGCGAAACCCACACAAACACAGGCTTGTGTCTGCTCTGCCATTCAATCATGGCTGATATTTTTTCCATCCCCATTCTCCTGCCTTCTCCCCATAACCTCTGATTCCCTATTGATCAATAACCTATCTATCTCTGTCTTAAAGACATGTCTAACAGTAAGAGAAAAGCAACTTACTGCGGATGCTTCAATCTGAAACAAAAACAGAAAACACAGGACAGTCTCAGCAGGTCTGACAGCCTCTGTGGAGCGAGATGGCAGCTGCCGTTTCCAGTCAAGTGAGTCTTTGTGAAAGCTGGAGAACTGGAAATACGGTCAGATTTATACTGAAGAGAAAGAGAAAATGCTGGGAAATCTCAGCAGGTCTGGCAGCATCTGTAGGAAGTCCAATGTATCTTTGTCAATGTCAAAGAGTCACTGGACTCGAAACGTTCGCTCTTTTCTATCTCTACAGTGCAGAAGGAGACCATTTGGCCCATCGAGTCTGCACCGATCCACTTTAGCCCTCACATCCACCCTATCCCCGTAACCCAATAACCCCTAACCTTTTTGGTCACTTAGGGCAATTTATCATGGCCAATCCACCTAACCTGCACATCTTTGGACTGTGGGAAGAAACCGGAGCACCCGGAGGAAACACACGCAGACACGGGGAGAACGTGCAGATTCTGCAGTGACCCAGTGGAACCTGGGACCCTGTCGCTGTGAAGCCACAGTGCTAATCACTTGTGCCACTGTGCTGTCCATGTCTGCTGGATAGCGGGCCGGCGATAGGTGAAGATTGACAAAGATGTTTTAGATGGAAAGACAAAGGGAATGCAAATGACGGTGATCAAGGCTAAAAAGGCTGCTAATAGTGGCACATTCAGATATTAGAATGTGTTAATGGCAGAACAAATGTAAGCAGCATGTCAAAGGACAGTAGGAATAGGGTGCAGATTGCTCAGGAGCTGTGGGTGGGGGGATGGGGGGCTGGGCAATGTTGAGGGAAAACAGATCAGTGGAAGGTGGTGATGGGGGAGGAGGGATTTCACAGTCTGAAGCTGTTGAGCAGACTGTAAAATCCGCAAGGCTGTACCGTGCCTATTCGGAGGATGAGGGGCTGTTCCTCGGCGTTGTGCTGAGCTACATGGGAATATTGCAGCAGGCCAAGATCGGCCATGTGGACATGAGAGCAGGACAGCGAGTTGAAATAGCAAGCGACAGGAGAGTCTGCCACCAGCTTGTCGATGGAGCGAAGGTGTTTTGCAAAGTGGTCACCCAGTCGGCATTTAGTCTCTCCAATGCAGAGTAGATGGCGTTGGGATCAGCAAATGCAACAGGCCAGATTGAAGGATGCAAAATGTGTACTCAAAAGGACAGACTGTAACTGACTTAAAGGAAATGCCAGAGACTTAACTGAACCAACTTTTGGAAACACAAAGAGGTCAAATATAATTAACATATCATTCTTAAATCTCTGACCTGTGAAGATATTTGATTGTGTTTAAAAGCTGACTGTGGTCAATCTCACAATGAACACAAGGGAATTCATATTACCCAGTGACTCGATTTATTCTCTTTGTCAGTCATGTTTGTAATTCACTGTTGTATATTTCAGAATCTAGATTTCAAATCAGGACATAAATATCGAATGATATTAAGTTTGGAGTAATGAAACGTTTTGAAATGAATTTAGAGTACCCAATTAAGGGGCAATTTACGTGGCCAATCTACCTGCCCTGAACATTTTTTGGGTTGCGGGGGTGAAACCCACACAAACACAGGGAGAATGTGCAAACTCCACACGGACAGTGACCCAGAGCCGGGATCGAACCTGGGACCTCGATGCAGTGAGGCAGCAGTGCTAAGGGCAGCATGGTAGCATAGTGGTTAGCACAAATGCTTCACAGCTCCAGGGTCCCAGGTTCGAATCCCGGCTTGGGTCACTGTCTGTGTGGAGTCTGCACTTTCTCCCCGTGTGTGTGTGGGTTTCCTCCGGGTGCTCCGGTTTCCTCCCACAGTCCAAAGATGTGCAGGTTAGGTGAATTGGCCATGATAAATTGCCCTCAGGGTCCAAATTGCCCTTAGTGTTAGGTGGGGTTACTGGGTTATGGGGATAGGGTGGAGGTGTGGGCTTGGGTAGGGTGCTCTTTCCAAGAGCTGGTGCAGACTCGATGGGCCGAATGGCTTCCTTCTGCACTGTAAATTCTATGAAATTAACCACTACGCCACATGCTGCCCTGATTAATGGAGCAGTACATGATTGAACAGAAAGTATTGCTGAACAAATGCTTTTACATTTTGAATTGCAGACTAAGTTCTGAATCTTAAATTGAGACATTTGCTGGGGTTTGATCCTGGCTCTGGGTCACTGTCCGTGTGGAGTTTGCATATTCTCCCTGTGTCTGCGTGGGTGTCGCCCCCACTACCCAAAGATGTGCAGATTAGATGGATTGGCCACGCTAATTTGGTCCCTTAATTGGAAAAAAAGTAATTCGGTATTCCTAAATTTATTTTTATAAAGTGAGACATGTGTCTTATTTAGTGTGAGGAATGTTTGCACAAACTAATTTTGAAACTGAATATTACCGGAATGTTCAGGACGCAATGAGAAGAAAATAAATGTTCCCATTTTGACACAGTTCACATATTAGCAGTTTGTTCATGCACAACAGAATTTAATGGGTTTACAGATGCAGATGAACAAATTTAATCACCATTTCAAACATGTCTAAATGTACAATAAAAGCAACTTACTGTGGATGCTGGAATCTGAATCAGAAACACAAATACTGGACCCTCTCAGCAGGTCTGGCAGCCTCTGTGGAGAGAGATGGCAGCTGCCGTTCCGAGTCTGGGTGACTCTGTGAAAGCTGGAGAACTGGAAATCGGGTCAGATTGATACTGTGGGGAGGGGGAGGGGAACATTGGGGCTGGATAGAGGGCCAGCGATGGGGGATAATGACGAAGTAGTCTTGGAAGGAAAGACAAAGGGAATGCAAAAGGCGGTGATCAAGGCTAAGAAAGGTGCTGATAGTGGCGCATTAAGAGATGAGAATGTGTTAATGGCAGAACAAAGGTAAGCAGTGAGCAAAAGGACAGTAGGAACAGGGAGCAGATTGCTCAGGTTGGGGGGGGGGGGAACAATGGGGGGAATAATGTCCCTTATTCGAAACATTATTGACGTTACTCGTCTAATTTGCAGCCGAGTTGTATCCTTGCTATTTGTTGTTCAATAGTTAAGCGAATGCATTACCTTACACCCGCAAAGTTTCAACTGATACCCTGCAAAATATTCTGTGATGGAGACTGGCAGGAATCGCAGTCAGAGTTCACACGTGTTCATTCTGAATGGTTTTCTAATGTGCTGTGATATTTGATGATTCTAATGCCGGATCGATTTCTCCGCCACTTGTCTAAGTTTTCAGTTGAATAGCATTCTGACAATAGAAGGGTCTTCAGTGCAATGAGACACAGTTTACGATTCTCGGTCAGTGCGCTAAGCGCTGTTCCCTGTTTCTGTGGTGTAGTGATTATCATGTTTGCTTTGCACACATTAAGGCTCTCGGTTTAAACCCGCACAGAAACATTATCAACCCCCATTCATTTCCGTGTGTGGAAAAGTTACATGATTGACATTTCCATTATCCATTTACACCCATCCTGAATTGCCCTTGAATTGGGTCGCTGAGTGAATCTGCCGTGTGGAACCCCGATCCCCGGAGCTTCAGCCTGGTTCTCTGCTTTACTGGTCCAGAGCCAATTACACTATTCACCCACCAGCCCCTCCCCCAGTGAATCCACTGTCCAATATTACCTGGTCCAGAGCCAGTTACACTATTCACCCACCAGCCACTCCCCAGTGAATCCACTGTCCAATATTACCTGGTCCAGAGCCAGTTACACTATTCCCCCACCAGCCACTCCCCCAGTGAATCCACTGTCCAATATTACCTGGTCCAGAGCCAGTTACACTATTCACCCACCAGCCACTCCCCCAGTGAATCCACTGTCCAATATTACCTGGTCCAGAGCCAGTTACACTATTCACCCACCAGCCACTCCCCCAGTGAATCCACTATCCAATATTACCTAGTCCAGAGCCAGTTACACTATTCACCCACCAGCCACTCCCCCAGTGAATCCACTGTCCAATATTACCTGGTCCAGAGCCAGTTACACTATTCACCCACCAGCCCCTCCCCCAGTGAATCCACTGTCCAATATTACCTGAATATAATAACTTTCAAGCATGTGTCATTCGCTCTGACATGTACCTCAAAATACATTCAGGATTAGCTGGAAATTGCCGGCACGCTGAGCAGGAACATAGATGCTCCTATTTTGACTCGGCACAAATATCAACAGTTCGTTCAATGGCGCCAAATGCAGGTCAGAGGCTGGGAATCCTGCAGCGAGTAACTCACCTCCTAACCCCACAAAACCTGTCCACCATCTACACTCACAAGTCAGGAGTGTGATGGGATACTCTCCACTTGCCTGGATGGCTGCAGGAACTCACCAAAGGCATCTCAGACAGCACCTTCCAAACCCAAGACCCCGAAAGTTTCCTTCCCGGCCACTCCCCATCCTGACCATTTTCACAGTAACTTCATTGCATTGTTAATGTAAGACTACTTGTGACAATAATTAAGATTATTATTACTTGGAAAAATATCGGTTGTGCCTTCACTGTCACTGGGACATAATCCTGGAACTCCCTCCCTAACAGCACTGTAGGTGTACCTACACCAATGGACTGCAGCGGTTCAGGAAGCAGCTCACCATCACCTTCTCAAGGGCAAAGAGTTCTGGGCAATAAATCCTGGCCTCGCCAGTGATGTTCACATCCCCGAATGAATAAAATGAAACAGACACACAGCTGCCTGAATCCACCGTCATAGAGTCACCTAGATTAGTGAATAGAGATAAGGGAATGTCCACTCACATAGTGGACGATTTTCTCGGGAACGTATTGGTTCCCTGCAGTGTGAGCTCAGCTTCTCAAACCAAACCCAACGTGAACCGATCCCGCTGTCTGCACGGGAAAGAAATGAACAAAATCTGCAGCTTGGCCAATAAGGAACAACATCAAAGGGCTCGTCCGGGATTTGAACTCGGGACCTCTCACATTTTCATGCAGTACAAACCCCGAAGCGAGAATCTTACCCCTAGACCAACGAGCCGGTAGGGTGGTGTTTTTATCGCCATCCACAGCCACTCAAATATCTGCGGAAAATGCTGGGTAAACTCAGGCAATCAGGCAGCATTTGTGGACACGGAAACAAAATTCATCTTTCACCTCCTTGACCTTCCATTGAAACCGGGAAAGGTTAGAAATGTTGAAAATTAGAAGCAAGTGAAATCCCGGAGGGAGGAAACAGAACAACAGGAACAATCAGGAGAGATTAAATGAGAAAAGGCCTTGGCTTCCCTGGCCACAGACTGAGGTTAGCATCAATTCAGAGAATGATTTCACCACAGTATGAGGCCATTCCGGCCGCCGTGTCTGTGACAGCTCTCCGTCAGCGCAATGGAAGAAACAAAGAAACAAAAGATATGTCTGGAGGAGCTAGCGATGGCAGATTGATCAACAACTACCGCCCGGACACAAAGAACAAGTGGAAACAAGATTGAAACCCAAATCTGCGATGGAAGGACACACAAAATGGGTGCAGCATTTACAGTGTGAAACTACTGAACACACACTGAGTGTGAAAGCTGTATTGAGCCCAGTGGAAAGATGCGCTGCTGTTCCTCGAGTGGCTGTTGAGATTCTTTCGAACTCTGCACATGTGCTGTATCATTCTAGAAAACAGAATATTCAGTTTCACAGAAGCTTATTTCGTATATAGGGGCAGCAGGGTAGCATGGTGGTTAGCATAAATGCTTCACAGCTCCAGGGTCCCAGGTTCGATTCCCGGCTGGGTCACTGTCTGTGTGGAGTCTGCACGTCCTCCCCGTGTGCGTGGGTTTCCTCCGGGTGCTCCGGTTTCCTCCCAAAGTCCAAAGATGTGCGGGTTAGGTGGATTGGCCATGCTAAATTGCCCGTAGTGTCCTAATAAAAGTAAGGTGGTGGGGGGGGGGTTCTTATTTATTAACTTTAACCCAATTTAGTAGCCTTTTTGACAAATTCCAGTGTATTCTAAAGAGACAGAATCTGACACAAATCAGATGGCAGAAATGTTGGGAATGGAGGGTTTAGTGAGAGGGAGGAACTGAAGGAGATCAATATTGGTGGAATCATACAATCCCTGCAGTGCAGGAGGAGACTATTCGGCCCACCGAGTCTCCACCGACCCTTGGAAAGAGCACCCTAACTTGGCCCACACCCCCGTAACCCAGTCATTTCGCATGGCCAGTCCACCCAGCCAGCTTTGCCCTTTGAGCCATTGAATTTCTGACGTGTGACTGCTGATGGTGAGGACGCTGGAAAGTGGGGGAGGGGGTGAATTACTCTCCGCAGTATTCCCAGCCGGTCTTTTAGTGTTAATCAATTTAACATATTAACAGAGAGATTCCCAGCCTCTGACCTGCATTTATCACCATTGAACGAACTGTTAATATTTGTGCCGAGTCAAAACAGGAGCATCTATATTCCTGCTCAGTGTGCCGGCAATTTTCAGCATTTCTGCTTCTCCTGAATGCATTTTCCGACATATATGAGAGCAAATGACATTTGCTTTGTCAGATATTATATTCAGGTAATAATCGAGAGCGGATTCACTGGGGGTGATAGTTGGTGTTGAGTTGTGTTATTGTCACTAATCTGACAATGCAGAGAATCAGGCTGAAGCTCTGGGAACCGGGGTTCCATACGGCAGATTCACTCAGTTCAAGGGTTATTCGGGATGTGTGACAATGAAAATGTCAATTATGCAACTTTCCCCACACACTTAAACGAATGGGATTTGACAATATTGTTACGTGGTTTCCAATCCAGGATTTTTTGAATGTAAAGTAAACATTCATTCTGCACTACACCACAGAAACAGGACACCGAGTTTGACCCGCTGACCGAGAACAGGAAAGCTGCATTCTTGTTGCACTGAAGAACCTTCTTTTGAGGAAGTCCAACTGGATTGGATTGGATTGGATTTGTTTATTGTCACGTGTACCGAGGTACAGTGAAAAGTATTTTTCTGCAAGCAGCGCAACAGATCATTCAGTACATGGTAGAAAAGGGAATTAAACAAAATTCAAGAAAATACATGAGAATACATAATAGGGCAACACAATATATACAATGGAACTACATAAGCATTGGCATCGGTTGAAGCATACAGGGTGTAGTGTTAATGAGGTCAGTCAATAAGAGGGTCATTTAGGAGTCTGGTGACAGTGGGGAAGAAGCTGTTTTTGAGTCTGTTCGTGCGTGTTCTCAGACTTCTGAATCTCCTGCCCGATGGAAGAAGTTGGAAAAGTGAGTAAGCCGGGTGGGAGGGATCTTTGATTATGCTGCCCGCTTTCCCCAAGCAGCGGGAGGTGTAGATGGAATCAATGGATGGGAGGCAGGTTCGTGTGATGGACTGGGCGGTATTCACGACTCTCTGAAGTTCCTTGCGGTCCTGGGCCGAGCAGTTGCCATACCAGGCTGTGATGCAGCCCGATAGGATGCTTTCTATAGTGCATCTGTAAAAGTTGGTAAGGGTTAATGTGGACATGCCGAATTTCCTTAGTTTCCTGAGGAAGTATAGGCGCTGTTCTGCTTTCTTGGTGATAGCGTCGACGTGAGTGGACCAGGACAGATTTTTGAGATGTGTACCCCTAGGAATTTGAAACTGCTCACCATCTCCACCTCGGCTCCCTTGATGCTGACAGGGGTGTGTACAGTACTTTTGCTTCCTGAAGTTGATGACCAGCTCTTTAGTTTTGCTGGCATTGAGGGAGAGATTGTTGTCGTTACACCACTCCACTAGGTTCTCTATCTCCCTCCTGTATTCGGACTCGTGGTTATTCGAGATCTGGCCCACTATGGTCGTATCGTCAGCAAACTGGCCTGAATACTTCCACAAGCGCCGCAGAAATTGATCTAACATTAGAATCAGTACATGTCACAGTACATTGGAAAGCCATTCACACTTAACATGTGTGAACTCTCTGACCGATTCCTCCCCGTCTCCATAATGATGGATTTCCGGTATCAATTGAAACGGGTGTAAAGCAACGGATTAGCTTAATGAGTAAACAAAAAACAGCAAAAATACAACTCATCGCCAAATGGGGACCGTGCATAATGTTTCTGCCCGGTTTTGAACTTTTCGCATGTGAGACGAACGTGATAACCACTACACTACAGAAACCGTTGGCTGATATTTACTCCAAGAGTCTGTCTAGAAATCTGACACTTCTGTCACTTTGTTTTTTAGAATTCGGCTGTTATCATAAAATGCTGCAGAGATACTAATAAATCAATGTAACTATAAAATGGTAAAATGCAATAAGTGACACTTTGATCACCTCGACTAGCTTCTCAAAAGAACAATCTTTTGATTAGTCTCAATGTTCGTCTCTGTTTCAACGAACTTGAGTTTTCTCCATTTCAGCTGATCGTCCAATTCGCTTTTGACAAAGGAATTTCTGTCGAATCCACGCCCAGTTTGACTGAATGATCAACGTTTCACTGGACCAGAAGATGTGAAAACTGAAATTATGTAGTTTACATATAAACAATATGTAATCATGCAATTGATTTCATACCGAATTTCTGAAGGTGTTTTTTCCTGATTA
Source organism: Scyliorhinus canicula (assembly GCF_902713615.1). Taxonomy (NCBI): domain Eukaryota; kingdom Metazoa; phylum Chordata; class Chondrichthyes; order Carcharhiniformes; family Scyliorhinidae; genus Scyliorhinus; species Scyliorhinus canicula. The sequence continues at coordinate 1,504,475 of NW_024055461.1, forward strand.
AGCTTCTCTTCATTATATCTGAGTTGTTATACAGAATCTAATTATATTTGATCTACAGCCTGTTCACAGAGTCTGTCTATTAGAGAGGGAATGATTTTTAGAACTTCACAAAGCCCTGTTGAGATCACTTTGCTGCAGTCCTCCACTTTATTTGGTTTCAAATGAATTTTCAAATGGAGAATCATTCTCAGGGTGGAATGATTTCTGCTCACTCAGCAATAACATCATTTTCATGTTGCTTCAAAAATATCAATCAATTTACTCAGTATCTGTTCCGTTACTCAAAACTTCATCTTATCCGACATTTATATCCTCATTTGAAAGTGAGACTCTGAAATATACATTAATTTGCAAACATGACTGACAAAAGAAAATAATTCGAGTCACTGGGAAATGCAAACCCCCTTGTACTCATGTGAGATTGAGTCAGTATTGAAATAAAATGGGATAGTTTTACAGGTAGAGATTTGAGAATGATATTTTCATTATATTTGATTCCTTTTTGTTCTGTGTCTGAGACATTCTGACGCCTTCATCCCGTTCAGTCACAGAATCGCATGCGCCTGACTTTATGTCTTTATGACTTTCCGAAGTCAGATCGGCCTTCCTGAAAGTAAACCCACGGAAGGCGACGGGCCCGGATGGGATCCCTGGTCGTGCACTCAGAGCCTGCGCGGACCAGCTGGCAGAGGTTTTCACAGACATCTTTAACCTATCCCTACTCCACTCCGAGGTCCCCACCTGCTTCAAGAAGACCACCATCATACCGGTACCAAAGAAGAACCAGGCAACGTGCCTCAATGACTACCGCCCGGTGGCCCTGACGTCAGTTGTAATGAAGTGCTTCGAGAGGCTGATCATGAAGCACATCACCTCCATACTCCCGGAATGCCTTGACCCACTTCAATTCGCATACCGTCGCAACCGGTCCACATCAGAAGCCATTTCCCTGGCCCTACACTCATCCCTAGAGCATCTCGAAAACAAGGACTCCTACATCAGACTCCTATTTATTGACTACAGCTCCGCCTTCAACACCATAATCCCAGCCAAGCTCATATCAAAGCTCCAAAACCTAGGACTTGGCTCTCCACTCTGCAACTGGATCCTTGACTTTCTGACCAACAGACCACAGTCAGTAAGAATGAACACCAACACCTCCTCCACAATAGTCCTCAACACCGGTGCCCCGCAAGGCTGCGTACTTAGCCCCCTACTCTACTCCCTGTACACACACGACTGCATGGCAAAACTTGGTTCCAACTCCATCTACAAGTTTGCTGACGATACGACCATAGTGGGCCGGATCTCGAATAACGACGAGTCCGAATACAGGAGGGAGATAGAGAACCTAGCGGAGTGGTGTAACAACAACAATCTCTCCCTCAATGCCAGCAAAACTAAAGAGCTGGTCATCGACTTCAGGAAGCAAAGTACTGTACACACCCCTGTCAGCATCAACGGAGCCGAGGTAGAGATGGTGAGCAGTTTCAAATTCCTAGGGGTGCACATCACCAAAAATCTATCCTGGTCCACTCACGTCGACGCTATCCACAAGAAACACAACAGCGCCTATACTTCCTCAGGAAACTAAGGAAATTCGGCATGTCCACATTAACCCTTACCAACTTTTACAGATGCACTATAGAGAGCATCCTATCGGGCTGCATCTCAGCCTGGTATGGCAACTGCTCGGCCCAGGACCGCAAGGAACTTCAGAGAGTCGTGAATACCGCCCAGTCCATCACACGAACCTGCCTCCCATCCATTGATTCCATCTACACCTCCCGCTGCCCGGGGAAAGCAGGCAGCGTAATCAAGGATCCCTCCCACCCGGCTTACTCACTTTTCCAACTTCTTCCATCGGGCAGGAGATTCAGAAGTCTGAGAACACGGACGAACAGACTCAAAACAGCTTCTTCACCACTGTCACCAGACTCCTAAATGACCCTCTTATGGACTGTCCTCATTAACACTACACCCATGTCTGCTTCATCCGATGCCAATGCTTATGTAGTACATTGTATATCTTGTGTTGCCCTATTATGTATTCTCATGTATTTTCTTGAATTCTGTTCAATTCCCTTTTCTTCCCATGTACTGAATGATCTGTTGAGCTGCTTGCAGAAAAATACTTTTCACTGTACCTCGGTACACGTGACAATAAACAAATCCAATCCAATCCAATCCATGGGATTCAGTACTCCCATTTGCACTCATGTTTATCCGAAATACGGTTTCCACATCTACAGGTTTCACCCCACACACACTCATGACCGGACGCCCTATGAAAGGTACAGAATTCCTTTTAGGACTGGACATGACTAGCCCCGAAGTGACGGCCCTCACGCATGAGAAAGCTGTTAAAGACCTAGTTGAGACTGTGAGGTCTGCACAGATCGCAGCCGCAGTTCAACTAGGAAAACGCCGCAGACAAAGCACAGCCTGCTTTAATAAGAACGCACACCCCACAGAATTTCAGGTTGGGCAACAGGTAATGCTATCTGTGTATAACCCCAGCAGTTTTTTGGCACCAAAATTTTCAGGCCCGTATTCAATTTCGGACAAAATTAGCCCCTCAGTTTATAGCATAAAATACTCCAATGGAAAGACTGCGTGGTTCCGTATTAACCAACTGAAGGCATAAGGACCACAGTCTAACCATGCACACCATGTCCTGCTAGACGCAGCAGAACACCTCGCCCCGCCCACTAGAGACACGTTTCCACCATCCCCCTCACAGACCAGTTCATCATCGGACTCGCTAACGACTCCGCCCACTGACCACAACAGACCACGCCCCAAAACGCCCACAAGCTGCCACAGCAGAGACAGCGATACAGACACTGACTCTGAGGACAGCCACAGCACACCACACTACAGCCCACACTGCAGCGACTACGACCCCGACTCCAGTGACCCCATGAAAGTCACCCATATCAAGTATCCAGACCCACCACCCGACCCCGACTACCCCGACATTGCCCATTCAAGTTTAGACCCAACACTTTGGCACAGGGACAATTCATACAGACTTGTCCGTAACGACGAAAGTGACCCCCGGTCACATAATTCAAAAATTGCATGCCTGATCCACACAAGGGTGTGGGATCCGGGAGAGCAGGACGACACGGTGTCTGACTCCCGATACGACAACCCCTTTGTGACCCTGTTCACAGAGGCAGAGAAAAAGTGAGGTGTCCAGATGATGTAAAATAGGAACCGCTTGAGGGAAGCGATATCCTTTCTGATGGAACCTGCACGTATGTTTTGTTTGTAAGTTTATGTTTGTTTGTCTTTAATGTTAATGGTTCAGTTGGAGGTTGGCCACCTTCTTTTCAGCTGAAAAGATTGTGACCACCTCGCACGCACTTTAGCTTGTCCGCCGAAACCTTTGAGAACTTCGGTTCCCAATCCAATGGTTTGATTGGAGATCTTTTCAGCTGTAAGGCTTGTGACCGCCTTACACGCACTCTAAGTTTCTCTGCTGAAATCTCTGAGAACTTCAGTTGTATCCTCTGGTGAACCGACACGGTTCACGATGTTGGAGCATCTTGGCTCCTCCCTTGTTTTAGGTGCCCCTCTATTCGGTGAATAGAGGCTGCAAACCCACGGTAAACACATTCTTTTCCGTTTATTCCAGGTTACTCAGGCAGTGGACAAACGGCACTGAGGACCCGCCCTGTCTGAGAACCCACTTTGGTCAGCCAAGCTCGGGTATGGCACAGCACGCCTTACCCGGGGATCCCATCCAAATCGTACCCGTAGCGGCCCATACGCAACCCATTCGACCTTTTGTTTCAAATTTGTTTTCATTTTTCGTTAGGTAGCCCTTAGGCCGCCATCCCACATGCTATTTACATCCAGGAACATTCGGATGGTAAATTAGCAAAGCCTGCGAGACGGCTCGCAGGAGGAAAGTTGTTAGGTGTATTCTGTTCCTAAAATTCGCTTTTGAAAAAAAAAATGAGGGGAGTCACAGGGTGTGACTTGGCCAGTCATTTTAATGGGTCAATTGGAATTAGAGGACAGATACACTAACAAGTACGGATATTAAACTGTGTATTGACAGATACTGTGCTTGATCCCATAGCTTTCGAAGGACGAAAGAGGGTTCACAGCAAGGATCGGCCATACAGGAGGAAGAGAAAGAGAACGAAGAGAAGACCATGATGGAAGCCTACCTATTACTGTTAAATGTTGTATTTGCATATGTGGAAGCAAGTCACGTTTCCCCCACAACCCCCGCCGTCAATGTTTCCCTCACACCAACTTCCCCGTGCTCAGCTCTGATCAGCGAAGTTCAGACCTGGTGCACAAAATTTAGGACATGGTACTCCATGTCATATGTGATTGAATCACTGCTAGTGATTGCAATCCTCTGCGTAATTGTACAGACCCTCAGGTTGAGGAAATGGAGAAGGAGAGCCTCCCGTTCCTGCCCCTCAACCATCTACGGAGTTCAATCCCCTATTTTCGGTTTCCACCAATCCCCCCAGCCCCTCAATGAATAAAGCACTATGTTAATAAAGGATACCCATGTATTATATTGTTCTGAACTCGACTGCCGAGGCAGGAAGTGATATGTAATGTGGTGTGAATGGATAAGGTTTTTAGACTGTAATAAAATGTTTAAAAGTAAGGATAAGGATAATAGTTGTGATAGGATTTATCCTAGGATTCTCTGGGAAGCCAGGGAAGAGATTGCTGAGCCTTTGGCTTTGATTTTTAGGTCATCATTGGCTACAGGAATAGTGCCAGAGGACTGGAGGATAGCAAATGTGGTCCCTTTGTTCAAGAAGGGGAGTAGAGATAACCCCGGTAACTATAGGCCGGTGAGCCTAACGTCTGTGGTGGGTAAAGTCTTGGAGAGGATTATAAAAGATACGATTTATAATCATCTAGATAGGAATAATATGATTAGGGACAGTCAGCATGGTTTTGTGAAGGGTAGGTCATGCCTCACAAACCTTATCGAGTTCTTTGAGAAGGTGACTGAACAGGTAGACGAGGGTAGAGCAGTTGATGTGGTGTATATGGATTTCAGTAAAGCGTTTGATAAGGTTCCCCACGGTCGGCTATTGCAGAAAATACGGAGGCTGGGGATTGAGGGTGATTTAGAGATGTGGATCAGAAATTGGCTAGTTGAAAGAAGACAGAGAGTGGTAGTTGATGGGAAATGTTCAGAATGGAGTTCAGTTACGAGTGGCGTACCACAAGGATCTGTTCTGGGGCCGTTGCTGTTTGTCATTTTTATAAATGACCTAGAGGAGGGCGCAGAAGGATGGGTGAGTAAATTTGCAGACGACACTAAAGTCGGTGGAGTTGTAGACAGTGCGGAAGGATGTTGCAGGTTACAGAGGGACATAGATAAGCTGCAGAGCTGGGCTGAGAGGTGGCAAATGGAGTTTAATGTGGAGAAGTGTGAGGTGATTCACTTTGGAAAGAATAACAGAAATGCGGAATATTTGGCGAATGGTAAAATTCTTGGTAGTGTGGATGAGCAGAGGGATCTTGGTGTCCATGTACATAGATCCCTGAAAGTTGCCACCCAGGTTGATAGGGTTGTGAAGAAGGCCTATGGTGTGTTGGCCTTTATTGGTAGAGGGATTGAGTTCCGGAGCCATGAGGTCATGTTGCAGTTGTACAAAACTCTAGTACGACCGCATTTGGAGTATTGCGTACAGTTCTGGTCGCCTCATTATAGGAAGGACGTGGAAGCTTTGGAACGGGTGCAGAGAAGATTTACCAGGATGTTGACTGGTATGGAGGGAAAATCTTATGAGGAAAGGCTGATGGACTTGAGGTTGTTTTCGTTAGAGAGAAGAAGGTTAAGAGGTGACTTAATAGAGGCATACAAAATGATCAGAGGGTTAGATAGGGTGGACAGCAAGAGCCTTCTCCCGCGGATGGAGGTGGCTAGCACGAGGGGACATAGCCTTAAATTAAGGGGTAATAGATATAGGACAGAGGTCAGAGGTGGGTTTTTTACGCAAAGAGTGGTGAGGCCGTGGAATGCCCTACCTGCAACAGTAGTGAACTCGCCAACATTGAGGGCATTTAAAAATTTATTGGATAAGCATATGGATGATAAGGGCATAGTGTAGGTTAGATGGCCTTTAGATTTTTTCCATGTCGGTGCAACATCGAGGGCCGAAGGGCCTGTACTGCGCTGTATCGTTCTATGTTCTATGTTCTATAGGTAGAGGTTCTCGGTTTTGGTAATGCATGTCCCCTTTGACATAGCGCCAAGTAGAAATGTCAGATAAAAAAATTTTCTTCCCATAGTTAAAGACAGAGTAGACGCCCAGGAACTTGCTGAGGTCAGGGAACCCAAAGAGGGCACCCAGAAGCACTCGAAGCAACGTGCATAGGTGATCCTTCACAATTTTATTGTGAGGATCACAAGGAGGGAATGTGGCCACCTAAGATGGACACTGGGCTACAAAATGGAGAACCGCTAAGGCTGCAGGGAGAAAACAGTCTTAGCAAGGACAAGCAGTTTGCAGAAGGATAATTAGCATTCTGCACGTACAGAAACCAGTTTATGGCCAGGTGCAGAATCTCAGCTAAAGGTGTAAATGGCAACAACGATTTACATAGTAATGAGGTGATCCAGATCCAGGCCCACACAATAGAAACATTTAGGTATGAATGGATACTTTGAGTGGACGCCCAGACGAAATGGCACCATAAGTATCCATCACAAAGCACCATAGAGACCGCCCCACCCATCGAGAAGCGACCCTCAGATTGGGGGGTTTGGAAAATATCGATTGGGAGATGGCCCAATCAATATACAGCAGGTAGAGACCGCCCCGAAGAGGCACGGACTTTGGGGGGGACCTATAAAAGTAGACCCCGCACATGGTCCGGTCTGTTGTTTTGGCTCCGGCTCTCTGCTGTCTTCATCGCTTTGCTGATACATCGCATCCTGACTCCAGTTCCATCACCAGCCGTTGAGCCACCAGCCATCGAACTGTAAGTGTCACCACGACGATCGCTACGTGATCCAGACTTGCTAGACCCTGACGACCTTTAACACTCTGAGAGTTGCAGACCAAGAACGGGACGACGGCCTCGCTCCCTGACCTTGCCTGTTCCTGTTTAGATAAGTATTTTAGTCGTTTAGTTTAGAAGTAACTTAGTCTCTTTAGCATATGCATGTGTATTTATTATATTTGTTATAATAAATATCAATCGTTTGAACTTACTAATCGGTGTACAGATTTATTACTTTGAACCTGACCTTGATATACTTGTGAGGTGTCTAGATACGGCACCTGGCGACTCCTGAGCTGAATTACATACACAGAGCTGTAGTAGTGTTAAGCACACGGCCTTTAAACGGAGGCGTGTTAATACACTCCAATAAAACACATAACACTCAAGTAAAACGTGCAACAGGTGCCACAGGGTTCAGTCCTTGGGTCCCAGCTATTTACAATCTATATTAACAACTTGGATACAGGGATAGAAGGTTCTCTCGCCAAATTTGTAGATTACACAAAAATAGGTGGGACAGTAAACTGCAATGAGAAAATAAGAACCTTACAAATGGATATAAATAGGTTAGGTGAGTGGTCCAAAATGTGGCTGATGGAGTTGTGAATAAGTGTGGAGTCATGCATGTTCATCAAAAAAATGGAAAGGCAGCTTATCTAAATGGGGAGAGACTTTGGGGTGCCATATGCAGAGCGATCTGGGTGTCCTTGTGCATGAGTCACAGAAAACGAGCATGAAGGTGCAGCAGATGATAAAGAAAGAAAATGGAATGTTAGCAAAAGGAATTGAGTAACAAAGTATTGTTGCAACTATACAAGGCATTGGTAAGTCTGCACCTGGATTATTATGCACAGTTTTGGTCTCGTTATTTGAGGACAGATGTAGTGGGATTGGAGACAGTTCAGAGGAGTTTCACTAGATTGATTCCAGAGCTATGGGGAGATTGAATAGTTTAGGCCTATACTCTCTCTTAGAAGAATGAAGGGAGATCTAATTGAGGGAAAGAAGATGTTTAAAGGTATGGATAATGGGTGGCACGGTAGCACAGTGGTTAGCACTGTTGCTTCACAGTGCCATCCCGGCTTGGGACACTGCCTGTGTGGAGTCTGCACGTTCTCCCTGTGTCTGTGTGGGTTTCCTCCGGGCGCTCCGATTTCCTCCCACAAATCCTTTAAGACGTGCTGTCAGGTAATTTGGTCATTCTGAATTCTCCGTCTGTGTACCTGAACAGGCACCGGAATGTAGCAACTAGGGGATTTCCACAGTAATTTCATTGCAGTGTTAATGTAAGCTTACTTGTTACAATAATAAAGATTATCAAGTAGACATGGAGCTGATGCTTCCTCTTGTGGTGCATTTTAAATGAGAGGTCATGATCTTAGAATAAGAGGTAGCAAATTTAAAACCGATTTGAAGAGAAACTACTTCTCCCAAAGGGTTATGAATCTATGGAATTTGCTACCCCGGAGTGCAGTGGATAAAGGGACAGTGAGTAAATTCAAAGAGGAGTCAGACAGATTTTAAATTGGTAATGGGTTGAAGGCTTATGGAGGACGGTGGAGTTGAGCCCAGGATGGGATCAGCCATGATCACATTGAATATGTTTAGACTCGGGAGGCTAAATTTCCTACTCCAGGTCCTAGATCATGTGTTCTCGGGAGGAGATGCTCTGGCTGATTTTGCAGTCCAGCTCTTGTTCTTTAGCATTGTGGGTAGCAGATGAGGAACATATCAGCTATGATAGAATGGTGGAGTAGACACGTTGGGCCAAATGGCCTAATTCTGCTCCTGTATCTTATGAAGTTATGACTGTACACAGAACAATACTTTTCGTTGTACCTCAGTACATGTGACAATAAAACAAATACAATACAAACAAGTCTTGTTTACCCATCCCCTGTGCTTACTTTCCTTTTAAGAAGAACCAAAAGTTGAAATTTCCCATTCTTCTTTTCCTGTAGTTGTGATCAACCTGGTCTCTGTAATCTCCTCACACACACACACACCTTCAAGATCTCTGCACTCATTTAATTTCGGCCACTATAGCATTCCTGATTTATTCGGTCCACCATTACTGACCTCTTATCATTTGACTGGGCCACAAGCTCTTGAATTTCCTCCTTAAAAATCTCCGACTCTCACTCACTTTCCTCTCTTAGGATTATCCTTAAAATCTAATATCTCCTCTTGTGGATCAGTGTCAATTGTTATTTTGTAACATTTCTCTGAAATGTCTCAAAAATCTTTATTCTGTCAAAATAAATCTGAATTATTGTCACAGCTCTGGACATGTATCATTGTTCTGACTCATAAAGAGGAATTTGTAACTCAGAGTGAAACAGTCTGTCACGATGAAACATTTCAAAAACTTTGCCCTCAACAAAGATGGCGACTGAGCCTGAACCCAATACAGTACTGCTGCCCCCAATAGAAATGGTGGGTACGCGTGCGCTCCACTGCTGCGAGTGCCCAAATAAAGTTGATGAGCGCGCATGCGCAACCCCACTCGCACGCGATAGAGATGGCGTGCCCATCGTCCCGTCGTTGAGAAAACTGCAGGCCCCCAGTACCGGTAGGTTATTTTTACGGGTTTTCAGTTTATATAACATATTTACGAAGTGTGTCCAACGACGCGCCTGATTCATCTCTCCCTCGGTCCCACCATTCCCATCTTTACGGATTGTGGATCCGAGAAAGAATTTTCTCTGCGCCGCCATTAATCACACTGCGCATGCTTCACTCGGCCCAGACCCGCCCCCTCATTCACTCCGATTGGCTGGAGGACCAGCCGGTCCTCCGAAGCTGCCCCCTGAACCCTATTGGCCAGGAGCTGCCGTCAATCATTGCACTGGCTTGGTGAGGTGTTAGGTGAGAGGTCAGTGTTGGGGGGCGGGGTTTACAAATCCCGAGTGGGGCCCCAGAGCCGAACAATGAACATTCTCCACTCTCACTGAAAATGAAAAAAATGAAAATCGCTTATTGTCACGAGTAGGCTTCAATGAAGTTACTGTGAAAAGCCCCTAGTCGCCACGTTCCGGCGCCTGTCCGGGGAGGCTGGTACGGGAATCGAACCGTGCTGCTGGCCTGCTTCGTCTGCTTTAAAAGCCAGCTATTTAGCCCAGTGAGCTGAACGATGACTATGTTTGTTTATTTAATTTAAATTTATTTTTAAGTTCTCTTGTTGGGGGTTGGGGGGGGGGGGGATGTGATACATGCGTTGATACGGTTTGGGGGGTGTTACAGTTGTTATGGGTTATTTTGTTGCATTTCATTGTTTGTTGTTAGATTTTATATTTTCTGTAAAAAATTCCAATAAAAATTATTTAAAAAAAAAGAACTGAACAGTTCTCCAGGTTTGGTCTAACCAGGGTTTGTGAATCTCGGGGCTTTTCCAGTCACACTGAGACCAGAAATCTTCCCTCACAGACAGAACAGACAAACCTTTTACCTTCCACATCCAGATGCTGCTGATATTCAGGTTCTGATGAATCGAGTGACTCTGTCAGATCGCAATGTGACGTTTGGTTAGCGTTTCCCGTCTATTAAACCTCCTCTTCCAGTATCCTGTAAATTTACAGAAACCTCATTGTCAGTTTAGGATAGAAATTCACAACATTCTCTCCTCACCAACTTTGATTAAATGTATTCCTGGAGGTTTGGTCACATGACCTGCCCCCATCCTCCAACCATTAATCGGTCAACACATCCATCCTTGTGACACACTGCCTTCCTCGGCCAATTGGGAAGCAAGAGGACTCATTACCTTACAGGACAGTTACTGTCCTAACGATTTTCCAGACACCCAGGTATGAATCTCATCAACACAGGGAGCGGAGTTGGTGTGAACTCGGGCAGGAGGAGCTTCGGAACAGTAAATATAAATAACGTACCTCAGGGATTCACGGCCTAGACAGCAGGGAGAGGAGTTGGCACAAATCCAGGGAGGAGGAGCTTCGGAACAGTAAATATAAATAACTTACCTCAGAGTAAAGCTGATTGGCAGGTTGGGAATCTGTTCTAAATTTGAGAAACTGGAGTAATTAACTAAGTAGGGAGTAACTCGGAGATCAGTAACCAGGAAATTGCTGTTAGTATCTACAATCAACGATTTGGATGAGAATGTACAAGGCATAGAACATTACAGCGCAGTACAGGCCCTTCGGCCCTCGATGTCCTTGATCAGTAAGTCCTCTGTCCTTCATCAGTAAGTTTGCAGGTGACACTAAAATAGGTGGTATTGTAGACAGTGAGGAAGGTTATCAAAAATTGCAGCAGGATCTTGATCAGCTGGGGAAGTGGGCCGAGAAATGGCAAATGGTGATCAATACAGATAAGTGTGAGGTGTTGCATTTCAGAAAGTCAAATCAAGGTCCGACTTTCACAGTGAATGGTAGGGCCTTAGGGTGTATCATGGAACAGAGGGACCTTGGAGTTCATGTGCACGGTTCTTTAAAGGTGGAGTCACAGGTAGATAGGGCAGCACGGTAGGATAGTGGTTAGCACAGTTGCTTCACAGCTTCAGGGTCCCAGGTTCGATTCCCAGCTGGGTCATTGTCTGTGTGGAGTCTGCACGCTCTCCCCGTGCCTGCGTGTGTTCTCTGCTTTCCTCCCACAGTCTAAAGATGTGCGGGATAGGTGGACTCTCCATGCTAAATTGCCCTTAATGTCCAAAAAAAAGGTTAAGTGGGGGTTACTGGGTTACAGAGATAGGGTAGATAAGTGAGCTTGAGTAGGGTGCTCTTTCTAAGGGTTATCCAGCTCTGGAAGACTCGATGGGCTGAATAGTCTCCTTCTGCACTGCAAATTCTCTGAAGAAGGTTTTTGGCATGCTGGCCTTCATCAGTCAGGGCATTGAGTATACAAGTTGGGAAGTTATGTTGCAGTTGTACAGAACGTTGGTGAGGTCGCACCTGGAGTATCGTGTTCAGTTTTGGCTGCGTTGCTATCGGAAATATGTTATTAAACTGGAGAGAGCGCAGAAGAGATTTACAAGGATGTTGCCAGGACTCAAGAGACCGAGTGAAAGGGAGAGATTCGACAGACCAGGGCCTTTGTCTTTGGAGCGTAGGGGACTGAGGGGTGATCTTATAGAGGTGTATAAGATCATGAGAGGCATGGACAGGGTGAATGCACTCAGTCTTTTTCTCAGGGTTAGGGAGTCGGGAACTAAAGGGCATAGGTTTAGGTTAAGACGGAAAAGAATTAATGGGAATCTGAGGAGCAATGGTTTTACGCAGAGGATAGTACGGAATGAGCTGCCGGAGGAAGTAGTTGAGGCAGGGACATTGACAACACTGAAAAGGCATTTGGACAGATACATGAATAGAAAAGGTTCAGAGGGATATGGGCCAAATACAGGCCAATGGGATTGGCTTAGATGAGCTTTTTGGTTGGCATGGACCAGTTTGGGCTGAAGGGCCCATCTCCATACCATAGATTCTATGAACCCCAAGTCTCTTTGGACACCCACTGTACTGAACCTCTTTCCATTTAGAAAGTACTCAGTTCGATCCTTTTTCGGTTCAAAACAGATAACCTCTCACTTGGTAATAATGCCACAATCTTGCCCATTCACCTTGTCTGTCAGTCAATATCTTCTTGCAATTTAATGCAATCATCTACGCCGTCTATGATGCCACCGAACTTTGTATCATCAGCAACTCAGAGGGGCTGGTTTAGCACACTGGGCTAAATCACTGGCTTTTAAAGCAGACCGAGGCAGGCCAGCAGCACAGTTCAATTCCCGTACCAGCCTCCCTAAACAGGTGCCGGAATGGGGGCTTTTCACAGTAACTTCATTTACTTGTGACAATAAGCGATTTTCATTTCATTCACAGTGCAGAAGAGGCCCTTCGGTCCATCAAATTTGCACCAACACATGATAAACCTGACCTAATCGCATTTGCCAGCACTTGGCTCATAGCCTTCAATGTTATGACGTGCCAGTCTCCATCCAGGTACTTTTTTAGAGGATGTGAGGCAACCCGTTTCTATCACCCTCCGAAGGCAGTACATACCAGACCGTCACCACCCTCTAGATAGAAATATTTTTCCTCACTACCTGTATCAATAAATCTAATCCCCACTCTCTGCTGGTTAGCCAATCCTCTATCCAAGCTAATATATCATCTCTCAACCCCGTGGGATTTTATGTTGATTATTACCTTTTGTGTGACACCTTATCAAATGTATTCTGGGAGTCCAAATACATCTACAGGACCCCATTATCCACTTGGCTTGTTACATCTTCCAAGAACTGCAAGAAATGAATCAAACACAATCTACCCTTCGCAAAACCACGCTGACTCTGATGGATTGCAGTTTGACTTTCCAAATGTCCAGATACTGCTTCCTCAAAAATGGATTCCAACAGTTTCCCAACAACAGACTTTAAACTAACTAGTTTCCTACTTTCTGCCTTTTTGACCTAATCCAGTGACATTGAAGATTTTCTCAGTGACCCTCAGTCACCATCATTGGGATTAACTTTAAATTCCAGATGTTATTAAATTAATGGATTGGACCTCATGTCCCCAGAACATGTTCCTGTCTCTCTGGGTGACTAATGCAGTGACATTGTCACTGGGTCAGTGTGTCCCCCCCCCCCGGTCTCTCTGAGGTTGTTTGTGGAGAGAAGCCGGAAGTAACGGACAGTGAGAGTGGAGAATGTTCATTGTTCGGCTCTGGGGCCGCACTGGGGATTTGTAAACCCCGCCCCCCAGCACGGACCTCTCACCTGACGCCTCACAATGCCCGAGCAATGATTGACGGCATCGCGCGACCAATAGTGGAGTCGGCGGGTTCGGGCGGACATGTCGGGAGTGACTGGTCCTCCAACCAATCGGAATGAATCAGGGGCGGGACTGGGCCGAGTGAAGCATGCGCACTGTGATTAATGGCGACGCGGAAAAGGTTCTTTCTTGGATCTGTAATCAGTGACGGTGGGAATGGCGGGTCGGAGGGAGAGCTGGATCATGCGGGTTGATAGGCACGCTTCGTAAACATGTTATGTAAACCGAACACCTGACAAAATAAACCACCGGTACCTGGGGATCTGAGAGGACTTTGCAGTTTTGTTCCAGAAGAGACTATGCGGCCGCCATCTTTATTTGGTGCTCGCAACGCTACGCATGCGCCCTCGGCATCATTATTTAGATCAGTCGCGGTAGTGCGCACGCGCATCCACCATCTTTATTGGGGCACGAGCAGCAGAGCGCAGGCTCAGTCGCCATCATTGTTGGGGGCAACATTTTTTAAATGTGTCTTCCTGACTGTTTCACGCTGAGTTACAAATTCTTATTTATGGGGCAGAATATATGTCGAGGGCAGTGACCATAATTCGAATTTATATTATGACTTGAACAAAATACAACTTTTAAGACTTTTAGAGAAACGTCAGAAAATAACAATTGACACTGAGCCACATGAATGAAAATGAAATGAAAATCGCTTATTGTCAGGAGTGGGCTTCAATGAAGTTACTGTGAAAAGCCCCTAGTCGCCACATTCCGGCGCCTGTCCGGGGAGGCTGGTACAGGAATCGAACCGTGCTGCTGGCCTGCTTGGTCTGCTTTAAAAGCCAGCGATTAGCCCTGTAAGCTAAACCTTTTCAGCCTCTCATGAGGAGATATTAGGTTTTAAGGAGAATCCTAACGGAGGAAATTGAGTCAGAGAGTTTTAAGGAGGAAATTCCAGAAATTGAGGCCTTGGCAACTCAGTAATGGTGAAGAGATTAAAATCAGGAATTCTCAAGTGGCTGGAATTAAATGAGTGCAGAGATCTCAAAGGGGTGTGTGTGGAAGAGATTACAGAGATCTGGATGATCACTACCATGGAGGAAAAGAAGAATGAGAAATTAAAACTTTTTTGTGCCTTTTAAAAGGAAGCATTTGCAGATCAGTGGGACAGGGGCTGGTGTGAGTTAGCACATAGGTAGCAGAGTTTGGGATGGGATGGAGGGGGTTGTTTAATGTTGGAGTCCGGCTGCGAGTGCATTGGAATAATTTGGTTGAGACGTAACAGAAGAATGGATGATGGTTTCTGCAGCAGATGAACAGAGACTAAGGTGCAGAAGAGCTATGTTCCTGAGGTGGAAATCGGCAATCTTGGTGATGATGTGGATATGTGGTTAAGAGCTCATCTAGGGGTGAAACATTTGACAGGAATGGAATTGGTAACAAGGGAGTGGAGTTTGTAGAGGGGACAGGAAGGGAATGGGTTCAGTCTTCTCAATATTTAAATGGAGGAAAGTTCTGCTCATCCAGCACTGGATGTCGGACAAGATCAGACTGTGTGTGGCTTGGAAAGGAACTTGCAGGTGGTGATGTTCACATACATCTGCTGACCTGCTCCATCCAGGTGGTGGAGGTTAAGTGTTTTGGAGATTCTGTCAAATTGTGATTCAGTTGTTGGTTCATTGCTTCCTGTTACCCTCACTCCGTTCTCTCTCCCTTTCTGCACCTGCGAGTTCACACTGGGGAAAGGCCTTTCACCTGCCCCGATGGTGGGAAGGGATACACTCATTCATCCCAACTGCTGACACATCAGCAGATTCACAATGATGAGCGACCTTTTAAATGCGGGAAGTGCTTTAAAAGTTCTCGGGATCAGGTGTCCCATCAAAGAGTTCACACTGACGAGAAACCATTCAGCTGCTCCGACTGTGGGACTGGGTTCAGACGATCGTCTCCACTCACTCTACACCAGCGGATTCACACTGGGGAGAGGCCATTCACCTGCTCCCAGTGTGGAAAGGGATTTATTCACTCAGGCAACCTGCTGAGACACCAGTGGATTCACACTGGGGAAAGGCCTTTCACCTGCCGGGAATGGTTCAAGCTGGCAGTTGGTACTCAGATTCCCCAGTACAGACACCCTTCACTTTAAAAATTACATTTCATTCAGACATAAGAGAAACCATCACCTGTTCCCCCACTGCCCCCCCTGCCCCCCCCTCCCCCCTCCCCCCCCCCCCACCACCACCACCACCACCACCACACACACACACAAATACCCCGCAGGCCCAGAGGGACAGTGAGAGTCCAAAACATTGTTGTACAGTCTGATTGATATTTCATATGAGCCTTTTTCTGTCCCATAGAATCCCTTCAGTGCAGAACGAGGCCATTTGGCCCATCAAGTCTGCATCAACTCTCCAATACGGCACCCCACTCCTCCACCCTATACCCTGAGGCCCACCTAACCTTTGGACACTCAGAGGAAATCTTTTTAAATGGCCAATCCACCTCACCTGCGCTAACCACAGTCTTTGGACTGTGGGAGGAAACCGGGGCACCCGGAAGGAACCCACGCAGACACGGGGAGGAAGTGCAAACTCTACACAGTCACCCAAGGCCGGAATCAAAACCCCTCCCTCTGATCTCCAGTTAGCCCTGTTTGAATGAAAAGAGCCCCAGTTTCTCTCATCCCTCCATGTAACTAAAGCCTCTCTTCCCCGGGATCATCTCAGTGAATCTCTTCCACACCCTCTCCATGACATTGACATCCTTCCTGGTGTAAGATCCTCAAAACCTGATCTAATATTCCAACTGCAGCCTAATCAATGATTTGTCCAGGTTTACATGACATCTGTCATTTTGTACTCCACACTTAGAATTATAAAACCTTGGATCCCATGTGTTTTTGAAACACTTTATCAACTTGTCCTCCCACGTTTAAATATTTGTGTATCTGAACTACTTTTTGGGTTTGGGAGATATTAACATAACATGGCTGAAATTCATTGACATCCAATGGCTGATATAATGTGTGTTATGGGGGAGAGAAGTTTAGTCTGAGTTAGAAACTCAAGCAGGAGCTTCACTGCAGACAGGTCACCGTGGAAACGCTGATAAGACATTCCATTCCACAGAATCGACTCATTGGAAACTTTTATTGGATCGGGGAGAGGACAGAGTTTGTCTGTTATTAACCTCAACATAAACTTAAACCAGAGTGAATAATAGAACAGATTAAATTCTAACCTGTGATGTTTTCGCTACAGTAGTGGAATTATCAGAAATAATAGAGTTAACAGGCAGGGTAGTTCAGGGAAAATGAGGAAATTACTGCAGAAACTTAACTGCTGGGAACCAAGAATGTGCCCTTGTAAATCACAGATTAGAGAAACTCCTGCTGTCTTTTCCTCACTTGCTGCATGAACTGTGTTCCGTACTGGCCACCAAACCTCAGGAAAGATATATTGCAGTTGGCAACAGTCCAGTACAGATTGACCATGATGAAGTGAGGCTGGTGAACTGAGTGAGTCCCTTCCCACACATGGAGAACATTAACGGTCGCTCCTCAGTGTGAACAGGTCGATGAATCTCCCGGTCTGATTAAATCTATTCCACAATCCCCAGATTTCCAAGGTTTCTTCCAGCGTGACTACATATCGTTCGAAAGGTCAGACCATCGGCTAAAACGTCATCCACATTCCGAACATGGGAGCTGTTTCTCCCACATTGAACAGGGTCTTTGAACAACGAACAATACAGCACAGGAACAGGCCCTTTGGCCCTCCAACCCTGTATCGGTCATGATACCAACATTTGCCAAAACCCTCAGCACTTCCTTGTGCCGTATCCCTCTATACCCATCCTATCCATGTGTTTGTCAAGATGCCTTTTGAACGCCGTTAACGTATCTGCTTCCACAACCTCCCCTGGCAATGCATTCCAGGCACTCACCACCCTCTGTGTAAAAAAAACCCTGCCTCGCACATCTCCTCTAAACTTTGCCCAGGGACTTAAACCTATGCCCCCGGGTGACTGACCCCCCCACCCTAGGAAAGAGTGCCTGCCCATCCACTCTATCCATGCCCCTCATAATCTTGTCGACCTCTATCAGGTCATCCCTCAACCTCTGTCTTTCTCATGAAAACAATCCGAGTCTATTCAGCCTCTCCACATACCTAACACAATCCAGACTAGGCAACATCCTGGTAAACCTCCTCTGCACCCTCTCCAAATCCTCCACATCCTTCTGGTACTGTGGCGACCAGAATTGTGCTCAATATTCCAAGTGTGGCCTTAACAAGGTTCTACACAACTATTGCCTGACTTGGCAGTTTTTATACTTGCTGCCCCGTCCAATGAAGGGAAGCATTCCATCTGCTTTCTTGACTATCTTGTTCATTTGTGATGCCAACTTGAAAGATTTGTGCACATGCACACACAGATCTCTCTGACTTTCTATATTCCTGGGAGTTTTGCCATTAACGGTATATTTCCCCTCATAATATAATAATATTCTCCTTAACCAGTAATGCTACTCACCCACCCCTTTTACATCCCTCTCTATCTCTCCTGAAGCATCTCTATCCTCCAACATTCAGCTGCCAATCCTGCCCTTCCTTTAAACATGTTTCTGTGATAGCCACAACATTGTAATTCCAAGTACTAATAAGTGCTCTAAGTTCATCTGCCTCCCCGCTATACTGCTGGTGTTGAAACAAATACTCTTCAAACCACTGTGTTTGAGCAGACAGGGTGATGTGATTCTCTTATTTTTGTTCTCCAATTCACCTTCAGTTATTACACCTTCTGGCTCCCACCCCCCTGCCATACTTGTTTAAATCCTCCCGAGTGACGATAGCAAACCTCCCAGCCAGGATATTGGTGCCCCTCCAGTTTAGATGCAACACGTCCTTCTTGTACAGGTCACACCTGCCCTGGAAGAGATCCCAGTGGTTGTTCACCCTCCCCCTTCAGGATGTCCTGTGTTCGTTCAGAGACATCCTGGATCCTGGCACCAGGGAGGCAACATACAATTCTGGAGTCTCTTTCCTGTCCACAGAAGCACCTATCTGTGCCCCTTCATATAGAGGCCCCTATAACTATCGCTCTCCCACACTTTGTCCTCCCCTGCTGAACAACAGAGCCGGTTGTGGTGCCACTGTTCAGGCTGCTGTTGTTGTTTTCCCCACTGGGTTACCCCCACTAACAGTATCCAAAATGGTATACCTGTTAGAGAGGGGGACAGCCATCCTGCACTGCCTGCCTGCCCTTTCTAGCGGTCACCCATCTGTCTGATCCAGTGAACAGACTGTGGAAATAACTTTAACCAGTTACACAGCTTAGAAAAAACATCACACCATTCACAGCAGGGAGACACCGTGCATGTGTTCTGTGTGGACGAGGCTTCAACTGATCATCCAACCTGGAGAGACACAAGGACACCGGCACCATGGAGAAAGTGTGGAATTGTGAGGACTGTGCGAAACGGTTCAAATGTTCATCTCAGCTGGAAAATCATCGATGCAATCACACTGGGGAGAAGCCAATCATCTGTTCTGTCTGTGGGAAGGGATTCAGTATGTCAGGCAGCCTCATGTCACACCAAAAATTCACACTGAGGAGAGGCCATTCAGCTGCACTCACTGTGAAAAGAGGTTCAGGCAGTTATCTAACCTCAATGTACACCAACATGTTCAGACTGGGGAAAGACTGTTCACTTGCTCTGTGTGTTGGAAGGGATTCATTCATTCATTCAGCTTTCTGATATACAAGCAAATAAACACCGAGGAGAATCCACTTACTTGTACTCAGTATGGGAAGAACTTCAGGCAGTCATCCACTCTCATTGCACACCAACGTATTGACACTGGGGAAAGACCGTCCATCTCCTCTGTATGTGGGAAGAGATACTCTCAGTCCAGCAGCCTACTGTTTGTTACACACACCTACTCACACAGGGGAGAGACCGTTCATCTGCTCTGTGTGTAGAAAGGGATTCACTCAGTCATTTAACCTCTTAACATATCAACAGCTTGATGAGTGACTGAAGAGACTGGATTCTGCTGTTATTGCTGCTGTTAATCACATACAGGATCGATCGTCTGACAATATTTGGTTTATTTCTGCTGATGTCAACAACCCCTATAACTGGCTGCAGTTCAATATTCTGGATTCGTCACTGATTTTGGGGACTACAGGGTCTCTTTTTAGAAACATATTTCCTCTTTATTCAAGATCTCTCCCAGGAACACACTTGCTACAGCATTACAAACTTTTACTTTAATCCTAAATAGTTTCTGATGCACAAGCAAATACACACCGAGGAGAATCCACTGACTTGTACTCAGTGGGAAGAATTTCAGGCAGTCATCCACTCTGATTGCACACAAACATATTCACACTGGGGAAAGACCGTTCATCCCCTCTGTATCTGGGAAGAGATACTCAGTCCGGCAGCCTACTGTTTATTACACACTTGCACTTACAGAGGGGAAAGACTGTTCATCTCCTCTGTCTCTGGGAAGAGATATTCTCAGTCCAGCAGCCTGCTGTTTGTTGCACACACGTACGCACACAGAGGAGAAGCCGTTCATCTGCTCTGTGTGAGGAAGGGATTCACTCAGTCATTTAACCTCTTGACACATCAACAGCTACATGAGTGACTGAAGAGACTGGATTCTGCTGTTATTGCTGCTGTTAATCACATACAAGATCGATAGTCTTACAATATATGTTTATTTCTGCTGATGTCAACAACCCCTATAACTGGCTGCAGTTTAATATTCTGGATTTGTCACTGATTTTGGGGGCTGCAGTGTCTCTTTTTAAAAACATCTTTCCTCTTTATTCAAGATCTCTCCCAGGAATAACAATCCTGATTCTTTTGCTGCCAGTCTGGGCTCAATAAAATTTGAGACGGATTTGCAGGTATCAATTATTGTTTATTTTAACCAGCTGGCTGGGTGACTCACTCTATTGGGAGAGCAGGACACCACCAGTCTCCTGCCTCTTCAACAGCCAGAGAGCCGAGGGAACAAAACATCTCATTTCTATACATTCAAGTTGCATCAAGTTTCACAAACATACGACCAAATAAGGCAACAGTACAAATGCAAAGCTCCCATAGGCTTTCCCTACATTCCTTAACATGGCCTGAGGCCCCTTTTCCCAGTATCCCTGGCAACAAAGAAATGGTCCTAGTGGCTGCCCATCCCCCTCTTCCTGCCTTGAATCCCAGTTGATGTTTAAAAGTCCACTAACCTAACTCCTTATTCTACTGCAGTAAAATTTTACTCCTAACTTGGCCTACTACCCATTATGCCTTTCTGTTCATTTCCTCAGGAACACACTTGCTATAGTGTGATACACTTTTACTTTAATCCTAAATAGTTTTTGGTGCAAAATCTATAATTCAGTTTCTGAAACATTCTACTGATCTCCGATTGGAAAATGCTGATTAATCCTTGCTGGCAATTCTTTCTGATTTACACATTTTTCACTGTGACACCACCATTATGAAATTAAATTATCAACATGAAATAAAACCGTAAAATATTTCACCACCTCATGAATAGAAACTTAATCAACATTATTATTGATGAAGATTGGAAGTCGCTGAGTTGAATCATTTCTGACACAACAGCCGTAACATTTAGTAAAG